>NW_025781618.1:0-36423 GCF_021130785.1 Homalodisca vitripennis | reverse complement strand
ATTTAGTGATAGTAACTTTAATATATACTGTAGGCTACATTTTAGGAAACAAATAAGGACATCGTAAAGTAGTACAAACAAATTCCAAGAAAACAAGGGATAGTTTATGTTAAAGTTGTTGCCAGTGATGAACTGTTTGAACAACAATTTCCAAGGAGCTTTAAATTGGGTACAATACTGGGATACTGACAGTTTAACTAATGACTGTTGGTAGAAGTTTAATGTGTTTAATGAACTATTCTTTCCGCTTTAGTTAACTGAAAACATTTGTTTTCATTTTGTATTGTAGTGCTATTAGTTCATTAAAATTTATTAGACTTGTTTCACTAAATTATAATTATAATAGTATTCTCTTTATTGTCATAGAGTTCTTTATAAAGAATTACAACATTTTTAGGTGCGTTTATGAACCGTTTTGGTTACATTTTATTATTAAGTTACTGCTATTCCGCTATTTTGTTTATGAAAACGTACTATTCAATTTGTTTTTTTTTAGATCCTTAATTTTTAATATATTATTTTCTCAGCTAGAATATAGTATAGCAACTTATTGCTTTTAAGTCTATATGAATAACCTTTTTCCCGTAAGAACATGTTATCATTTATTTTTTACATCTTAAATTTGATTATAACTTTCTCATAGAATTTGTCATGTTGAAGATCCTAATAATTCTTATACAAATTCATACCTTATCTCATTCTTATAGCTTATATTCAGCGTAGTGAGACTGGCGCAGCGGGTGCCCCGAGGTTTGGGCCCCAACTCAGAAAAAGATAAAAAGTCGGTTTGCAGCATACATGCTTCTCAGGAAATTTCTTATTTTTTTAAACCCGCATTCTATTTTTCTCTTTAACTTTTCGTTTTTCAGTTGGCAGTTTTTTATTTATATTAAGAAACTTACTATTTTAAACTTACATATTTTTTATAACACAAGTAAGAGAATTGTTCTAAACATATTATTTTGCAAAACATAATTTACATTCTCTTTAAATAGTTTTCGAGCACATCAATAGAAATAACCTCATAACAGTTTTGCATAAATAAATGGGAACCTGGCACAGCATTCGCTTACTAGTAGCAACACTATAAGATAGCACTAAGCAGTGCGGTTCCCCCCACTCCTCTCAATAGTCTTTTTATGTCTCCACATCCCACAGGATTAAGTTTTCATTGCGTTTATGGTGGTGCTGTGACGTGACTCTTGTTTTGTTAAACATGTCCAATTTGAATAAGTAAATAAAATTAAATACTGGTCATAAAATGAAAAGAACTTCCTAGCACTAATGTGTTTATATTATTAATTTTTTTGTATTAAAACAAGTGTAATATCAACAACGTTGTTTTTAATACGACCTTTTTCTAAAAGCATCATTTAGAATCAATCGTACCACCGGAAATGGATGCTGCCACTGCTAATGTGAGTAAAAAACATCACGGATTTTCTAGATAATATGGTAAGGGATGCGTATACTTGCATCTCTTCCGTAAACCAGTTCAACTCTTTTATTATGTTAAACTATTTTTGAAAGTCTATAGAATGGTTGTATGATAGTTATCTTGAGCTTATGAGTTTCACTCAATGCATCTCACGTTTTCATAAATTTATTTACGACATGATTTAATTTAAATTCTTTATTACAAAATACTGAAATAGAGTTAAAAGCCATATTTTTATATAATTGTTTCGCAAAATACCATACTCAATTTTTATATCTAGTTAAAATATGATGCAACATATAACCATGAAAATATTTTGAATAATTGAAGTTTCTGTGAGTTTTCATGACTGATACTTTACTGCTTATCTGTAACATCGTTATTTTGCATTTAATTACAGATTAAATTCAACAAAGAACACTTACAAATCCTATACGAATTTCATGTACAAATCAAAACAGTTATATTCTAAGTGTAGAAAACCACAAAGAAACAGTTTTTATATTCAGAGGTGGCACAAATAATTAAGTTTACTATTAACAGTGCGTGGTAAACTGAATCAAAAGCTTTTGAATAATTGATCAAAACCAAAATATTTCATGGTCTTGTATCAATGGATAGCCGAATATTCATCATTTATCTGCAGTAGTGCAGTTTATTTCACGTGATAACAAAGGAAGACATAATAATACATATTGAGAATATTGTGAGACAGGAGGAATTCAATTATTTAACATTGCAATCTCCTCTGAATCTTTTATGCTATCGGTCTGCAGTTCTGTGGGAGCAACATTAAAATATTTAAATGTTGGACGAAATTTCATTTGTTGAGAAAAATGCTCCACTTTTAGAAACCGATAGAAAGTAAATTACTAAATAAAATATGTTTGTGAGCTCTTGTAGATTTTATCGTATTCAAAAAATTGCATTACAAATGTCCATCTGTACTAATAGCTACAGTGGAATTAATCTCTGCATGAGACTGATTTGCACAAGATTTCCTATTGAATGAAATGATTTGTCATGGTCATGTCTTTTAGAATCGTTTAATAAACCCCTAAAAATTAAAGAATGGAATTTGAAACACAACAATAATAACTAAACTTTTGTTTTAAAAAGCAATGTTTCAGCTTCCTGAAGTCGGAGATAGAAATGGATTTTATGAGTAACCAATAAAATAAAAAACATTTACTACAACCATTCCATGAATGTAAAATTGCAATAGAGTGAATAGCTCAAGACATATTAATAATATTTTATTCAAGAGTTAAGGAATACTACGTTTTTTGTAATAGTCTTAATGGGATAAGCTTAATAAGTCTTAATATTACCGGTTGAAAATTATTTCAGGGTTTGATTGTTAAGAGATCAAAAAGTGTAATAATCCCCCACCGTCTATTTTTGTAAAGGTTTGACTGTAAAGAAATATTTCTGGTTCGAATTAACTATATTTTTTAAGCTATAGTATCATTTTGATATTCTGTAAGTGTATTTTTCCTAAGCTATTTGTCTGGTACACTCAGCCACCTTAATGTTCATACGGCTATTATATAATGCGTAAATTGTTTAATATTAATTTAAATTAATACAAATATACTCTCAGGGCATTATTGGGAGTGCGTTGCAAAGTTTAATTACTTTGTGGAATTATAAAAAATGTCATTTCTCTCGGCCTGAGTGACGTAATGTCTATACGTTCGTATTAACATCAAATAATAGTAACATATTTTTAATACTAAAAATACGGATGGTTCTCATCCATACTGCGATAAAGTATTATGTGTTCAAGGACAGGAGTAAAAAATAATAATATTAACTGAATTGATATCCAAACACTGAATTAGTAATAAAACTGTTACGTAGAATTAATTTAGTCTATTTCGAAATATTGTTTATATTATGACTCTATATGCATGTAGTGGTCTCTTGCGAGAAATCCCAAATTCTCCTCCCCCCTTATTAATCAGTAATATATTTAGTATTACTATATATATATATTTAGTAATATTCAGTATTACTAAGTATTCAAATTAAACAGTTATTTTAATGGCATAAAACAAATTAATATCTACATTGTAAACTAACAAATTTAAAACCACGGTAAAGAAATGATAATTATGAAGAAAGAATGTAGATTTATATTTCGTTTGGACCGTCTGATTACCTAAATTCTATATATTGCTGATGTACGATTACAACATTGTTTTTATAACAATTAAACATGGGTATAAATTAAACATGCCTTATTCGTGAAGGCTATTTCGAAATATTGTTTATATTTTGAACTCTATATGCATGTAATGGTCTCTTGCGAGAAATCCCAAACTCTCCTCCCCCTTATTATTCAGTAATATATTATTACTAAGTATTAAAATTAACAGTTATTTTTAATTCAATAAAACAAATTAATATCTACATTGTAAACTAACAAATTTAAACCACGGTAAAGAAATGATAATTATGAAGAAAGAATGTAGATTTATATTTCGTTTGGACCGTCTGATTGCCTAAATTCTATATATTTGTTGATGTACGATTACAACATTGTTTTATAACAATTAAATATGGGTACAAATTAAACATGCCTTATTCTTGAAGGCTATTTCGAAATATTGTTTATATTTTGAACTATATATGCATGTAATGCTCTCTTGCGAGAAATCCCAAATTTCTCCTCCCTCCTAATTATTCAGTAATATATTATTATTAAGTATTAAAATTAACAGTTATTTTGATTCAATAAAACAAATAAATATCTACAAAGTAAACTAACAAATCGAGTAATGTAACAGCAAATGTACAGCCGACTGTGTCGATGTATCTATCTAAACCACACATGTATGTAAACTGTTGTTTGCACAGAGAAGTGGTCATTGACAGGCCGTGAAGTGTCCCCGAGCAGCTCATAGTTTGCTTCTACATGAGTGTTAGCCTCGCACCTTTATGAGTTGCAAATAACGTTAGCTAAATAAACAGCCCTTATTTTTTTTTATTTTAAGAATATTTATTAAGTGAGTTTTATAATACTTGTGTGAATATATGTATGCATATAATACTATGTTCGATTAAAAGTTATATATATAAAGAGTAATTTAGGTTTTTTTTAGTTATTTTGTACATGAGATTTTAATACATTTTGAGAGATGAAACTTTTAATTAAACGTCGGTGGTGGTTAAAAACTATAACCTCAATGATCTTCATGATTTTATTTGCATAGCAAGAGAACATGGCCTCTTACTACTATACTATTGCATCTTACTGGCCTGTAGAAGAGACTTGAATTAGATTTTCATCAATTATAATTACTAGGTGTGTTATGAGTTAAACAAAGTTTTACTTAGCCTGCTATAAAGGGTTTTTAGTACGTATGTATAACAATAAATCCTTATGAACAAAAAGCAATCATTATGTGGTTACAAACGATTACACACGAAGTTTAACATGTTATAGGCCTATACAATAAATTAAATGTTTAAATTAGGTATGGTATCCTACATTTTAGAAAAGTAAGAACCATTGTCCCACAAGTTTTTAAAGAAAAATGAGATTCATACTTCTGTCCACTATTAACACAAAAATGTGTACTTACTTGGGACATTTAATTTTAAACTCCAAATATAAGAACATGGGTGGAGTTTTAGTCTCATTATTAATGCAATATTTTTGTCTTACATTTTTTTCTCTTATTACTCTGTTCTGTATAGCATAGCCTATACATAATTTTCTTATGTTTGATCATCGGTGTTCTATGTGTGTTAGTCAGAGGTAAGATATTAATTTTCAGGAGATTGGATATGAGTAAACCTTAAACTTATCTTAAACTAAAACGGTTTATTTTCATGTTTGTTAAGGAATATACAAACATTTAATTTCATACTCCACGAACTTCATAATAAATAACTGGTTTTCTTATTTTATAAAAACTTCTATAACCATTTAATATAAATATTATGTATTTTTAGTATCACTTCCTCTCTCTCCATTCCTCGTTCTGATTTACCACCCTAGTGGTATATATCCTTAAAATGAAAGTCCAAAACTGCCTGCAGGTCACGACATTCAACACCTGACAGGACAGGAGTTATTGTAAAAAATTAAATTGGGTGGCATACACCAGAAATGGTAACTCAAATGGTGTCTTTCCCTAGGTAGATCATTATAATGTGGATTCTTTTGCATACGAAATTGTAAATTGTGCTTTGAATAAATTGAGAATTTCATTTCGAATGTTAAAATTTCTAATTTAAGTATTAGAGAAGGCTTCTTGTTACTAACTTCATCCGGTATAAAACGAGAAATCCTTTACTTTACATACAATTTAAATTTTATACGTTATGTCATTATTTAGATGTCCCGTGAACAGAAAAACAATTTTCAGAAAGAAATGTATCAGAATCAGGGCATAATAAAGTAAAGATCTGCCAGGCTACAAATTGATAGCCTTCACATAAAAATGGATAGGCTTTTTATCAAACAAATCCTTTAATATGTGGTAATGAAATCTTTCTACAAGCGTCACTAATCGTACATCACACACAATAAAATTACACGATTTTGTATGTATATAAAAATAAATTGTGTTTTGATATTTTCTCGTTTCCATCATGATTATACACAACAAAAACTTCAAAAATGTTTACCAAAGCGAACACAAACTCGATAAAGTGATGTTCACCATCATCTAACCCAATGTTGCTGGATTTATAAATGATGCTTAGAGTTTAGACTGCCGGGCAGAATTAAATCGTATTAGCCTCTCAAGTAATACCCTTTCTAATACTTGGCCAATTTTGCTATTTTTCTAATCACAAGATGCCATGGAGTAAAAAAGTGTAAAGCAATAATTTCCCTAAAAATATCTCCTGCAAACTGTTAGCGCAATCTTCAATACCTTTAATAAAAATGAATATTTGAACCAGCCTAGATCTAGAGTCAAAAACGTAGTTTATATTCTTTTATGTAGTCAAAGAATGAAAATAAATTAATGCACATTTTCATTCTTTTGCTCACGTTTTCAAGTACTCTTGTAACCGAAGTTCAACACCTCAAACTTTAAACTAAAGCTCCCTATCACCATGTCACCGGCAATTTTCAGCAAAGTAATGAATTACTGAGCTAGGAATGAATAGGTATAACACATAATATGTTCTGTATACCTGTTTAAATATAATATCTAATATTATTACGCATGGGATTGTTTAACCTGGCGCAATACATAGTAAAAATTCCATAGTAATTTCATCTTAATTTTAATAGTAATGAAATACTTCATATTTAATACTTTCAAAGAATTAAATGTAAAAAGTTTTCTGTGACGAACTATGGCTGGAAGTATCAACGAGCATGTTTGCTGTCAATTTTATTTGGATTGAGTCTCTTAAAATGCTACCATTATATTTAGAAATTTAAGGAATGTTCCGGAGCACTTTTATAATTTTTCGGAAGAATGTAAATCTTCTTCGGAATTCAACGAATATAAAAAAAATAGCTAAGTTGGTCTAAGCAGTTCCTAGATTGCTTTTTCGCAATATCGTTAAGTTATTAACTCAATTTTATTTATACGATTTTCAAATTGATACTCGGTTGTATATTATTAATATATCTATATGTGCATTGCTTTTAAAATATTTGGTTTCCTCTTTTGGAGGTAAAAGACACTATATGCGTGAAAATAGATTGAAAATTAAGTTTTCAAAAATGTTAGCAGTCACAAAAATGTATACTTCAATCCCTGCTATTAGCTATTTAAACTAACATGTACAGGACATTCTATTAACGACCAATTATTTGGAATATAAGTTTTTATAACGAGTATTATGCAATAGTTTTGTCTGACTGAAAATATATTATGTACCCGGAAGTACGCTACCATTTCTAATTCCGCGCTTTTTATGTTAGAAACTAAATAAGTTTCATCCATTATTCGAAGAAATATTTTTCACTAAATCCAAGCGATGATATAGTGTTTAATTATTTCATTAAAGGCAATTAATTATTTAAAAAACATTAAAGTTCAAAACGTTTTAAGAGGTGTCATACTGACATTGTCAGAACAACTCACATACAATTCTAAAATATTACTATTAATCAAAGCAATTATTCTTTCTAATATTTTAAATATCTTTATTTAATTAGTTATATATTTAAATAAAAGGTCTCTAAATAAATTTAAGTAATTATATTTTGCTTAAAACAAAAAATGTGTATTTTTACATTTTTATACATTAAATGTAATAAAAAATATCGTAATTAGTGATAAAAGCCAAGTTCTAGCTATACATTGCTAGTTTTAGTTTTAATTGCTCACTATAATTGTGCATATTAAATTAAAGTGGTAGAATCCGCTGGTAAAATACCACATTCACTTAAGTAACGAGCGACCGAATCTCTCACCCGCATATTTGCCTACATTGGAAGAAGATGCTTTGCAGTAATAATCGTAACAGCATGCACTTAACCTAAATGTAACCAACGGAAAGCTGGATGTACAGTACTAATTTATTAGTGAAATATTCATGAAGAACCTTAAAAATATTTGTTGTGGAGTTAAATGACGACTTATAAATGTTAACTTTAGGTAGAATAAACTTCATTTCTGAAATTTAAGGATCATCATATACGTTTTACTAAACTAGGATGAAATATCCTGTTTTTATTGGTATTAATATTCCTATAACATCGAGAATTCTATCTATATTCAAAGAACACACACAAAAAACTAATTACCACATTATTATTATCATTCTAATTATTAACATTCTATTTAAATTTTTAGTTCATATTACTAATACTTTTTAGTCATATTGTATTCAATGACGTTTGGATAATACATACAGCACCGTAACATTTTTAAGCCTATTTATAACTTTACCCCAAAAGAACTATTGCCATCAGCATGAATTCTGCTGGTATAAACAAAAGGCTATGGAAAATTGATTACGGAAAGTGTGTCTTTAAGAAATCAATAGCACCTGTTAAGAACGTGCCGCTATCTGTATATCTGTGCGATAAATTCTATAGATAAGTTATAAATACATAACAATTTATACATTAGTTTTAACTTTATACGTTAGTTATAACATACCAATAAATTCCAGGTTAGTATTACACCAACCGAAAATTATATATTTAGTTGTTAGAGTTGTATAGGAAATAGGTAATTTATATGGATTAGGCGTACTGAGGTACAGAGAATTAGTACAACTAGTTCTGAGAAGTAACGCTAGGACAGCGTCACAACAACAGCGTGTGGATTTTCAGTTTAATTCAATAATATTTGCAAGCTTTTAAATGAATCAACTATCCTCTCTGTTAATAGTCAAAAGAGTATTCATGGCGGCCATCTTGGTTGTAACCTCTTAAGATGATCTGATTGTGATGTGTAGTTAAGTACTATGCACTTTGACAAGCTTATTATTTATTTATAGAATCATTGGAAATGTGTAATTTTACCCATATTATGTCACATCTAAATATTAATATAGGTTACTTAGGAAAATAAACTATAAGTTTTCTACAGCATTCTTTGAATATTCTAATTTTCTGTTATGGAAGAATTAAGTATATCCTTAAATCATTCTTCATATGAGGGAGGAGTTTCTATTGCTATTCATTCTGATATTCCCTCATATCAAGTCAACTCTTCTGCTGTGAATGTCGAACATTTTTTTATCACAATGAGACTTTTTAGACGAAATACATTAATTGGTGCAAAACATTCCTACCAAACTTTTCTTCATGCACGTACTCATAATTTTGTAATTGATCCCAAAACCTCTGGATTAATGGCTGGCGATTTAGATTTGCTTTAGAGCATCTGGATGAATACGTTGAACCTCTAAACCAACTCTCAGTTCCGAGACAATTAGAAACTCATATATTCGTTCAGCCTTGCACAAGTAAGTGGAATATTTAGTGTTACAGGCGTGTTTCCAGGCATGAGTTTTAGTTCAGTCACTGAAACTTTAGTGAAAGCACGTGTTGACCATTTTTGCATGAAGATGAAGCTCGCCCTGCATTAGAGTTCTCTTTACTGGCTCAAGAAGAAACTGAACTTTTTTGTTGCACCGAATTGCAGCTAAGTCCCATGCTTGTTCTCCAGCAAGAAACAAACTAACTAAACTGTAATTATATAGTTTTTAGCAATGCTTGCTGAGAAATCTTCAAGGTCTTGGTGTCACAGGCCCATTATTTTGTTGGGTTCAGAGCTATCTCGATGGATGTGCCCTATATGTAAAATATTTCAATATCCTGTATAAACCTGGTATTTAACTTCTGCAATTCCTCAGGGTTGTCAACTAGGACCTAGTCTGTTTGTCATAGATATAAGTGATGTGTTCAATTGAAACTGTCTTCTTTACGCTGATAAAATGACGATATTTGTTATATCTTTCAACAGAAAGAACTGCAGACTGACCTGGAGACGATTTAGAGGTGGTGTTTAGAGAATAAGAAGATGTTAAACCTAAAAAAAAATTTTGTGCCAATCACTTACAGTAAAAGTAGAGATTGATTTCAGTTTTACCACGTGTTTCAGGGTGCTAATCTGCATAGGGTTAACAATATTCCTGATATTGGATTTCTTCTTACGTCCATTTTATAAATTGGCCTTCACATATCAAACATAACAAACAAGACCAGAAGAATACTTGGGCTAAAACGGTCAGACTTGTCACCAGGTTGTCTATGTCCTCATTCAGGAATCTCTATTTTGTCTCTTTTCCGACCGATTTGGAGTTCTTTTCTGTGGTCTGGTCACCCTATCAAGTAGGAGATGTGAGACTAGGCTACCAATATATGGATGTTGACCTTCTAAAGATGCAGCTTCTGTTGCGGTCAACCAGCTTTTCTGGCCAAACCACAACAACACAATATTTGTGTTAAACCTTCTAAACGTCCTAATTGATTGCCCAGAGATACTGCATCAAATCGACTTTTACTTTCTTCGTAATACTCGGCATTGCCAACTATTTACCAGGCGCCACTACTAGTACTGCAGCACCATCCCAAGGATAATGAAGTCGTATTTAATAAGAAATTGTTTTGTGAGTGTTACGGTTTCCTATACTAGCTGGGGTGAAAGTAACTTCAATTTAGTGCTTCTAACACCTTTTTACATTTAAATGGCTGGCTGCACGTTTCTCTCAACAAAGGCTAAATAGATCTATCTTGAAAACATAGTGTAGTTAAAAATATGTTTATTATGAAATATATATTTCTTTACGCACTAGTTACAGAGCATTTGAGTTAATACTGGATATTCTGGCTTTAATTCCCAATACTTATGTAATTTATCATGTTCAAGTAATATTTAAGTTTTTAATATATATCTCAAACGAACTTTCTTTAGTATTTAAATGGTGGAATTGGAGTTGCAGCCCCAAGACATGTATTTCCTGGACAAATAATATAAGCTATAAATTTGCTACAGTGGTAATCCATTTCCCAATAACTTTCAAAATAAACTTGCCAACTCCTTTACGATGTTTACTGAGTAATCACACTCGAATAAAAAAATACATTTTTTTGGATGCTTTGAATCAGACTGTAAATAGAAGAGTTTTTGTTAAGCTCATCGTTGGCTTTTCATTACGATTTACAGGCAGCTACAATTAATTAAGTGATGCGGTCATTCCAGTGATACGTTTTACGTTAAATAGAACAGTTTTAATGAATACATTTTTTATGTAACTTACCGATTTAAATGTATTATAAAATATATTAGTGTTTATATTTTATATAAACGATCATAAAAGGACTTCTTATTTTTTGTTTTAATTATTATAGTATTAAAATGTATATTATTAGAGTCGTCTGTTTATTTTAAATGGATAAGCAATGAAACATATTACTTAGCTAAAATTAATAGGTTATGTAACAAAAGTTTTTCTAAACTTTTTGTAATAACTTCAACAACTAAATTTGAATGTTAAACAAACCAAATATAATATATTTATACGTATTACAACTCAAAAAATATTCAGTACTAAGAAATTAATGATTTATTAACATTTTTAAAGAATTATAGAGAACGCCCAGCCAAACTACATGAACATCAACTGTCATCAAACTCGACTATCCGTTTATAGAAAGAAAGTTTCGTGGGAAAAGGTTCTATATGAAATATTTGTCTAAATATTGTGCATACATAATTATAGGTGTACAGACAAACAGAAATGACAATTTTTCAGTCCATCTAATTACATTGTTCGTAAATGCCCTTGTAATGAAGCCAGTTTAAGCCTATGCTAAACCTTAAACTTCTAAATCAATAAATATTGCAGATTCTTTAGTTTACGAAAGCGCTGCTGTTTGTTCAATTTATAGTTCTAACCTATATTACTAAGCTAATTGACCTAGTTACTGACGATAAAATACTGGTTGGAGAGAATAATAGACTCACCAACTGGTATTGTTGGGATATTTAAAGCTTGAATATATGGTTTTGACATTCAATCAGTGCCACTGCGGCTTTTTAAACCACCTAGTAGACAGATAAATATTTTAAAGTGAACAAAAGTTTTGATCAGGATATTGCCAGGTATAGTTTGTATGTTAAAATGCCATAATATTATTATTATTTAATGTTAAAAAATGTATTTATAATTTGGAAATCAGTGATTTACATTTGAACTATATGAAGAAAAAACGTAGATTTGATACTTTATGATGTTACTGAATGATACAGGTCAGAATTGAAAACAGCCCGTATTTGTGTATAACTTCTGGAATTGCAACATTGTAAATTGAATATTTATAATTTTTTTACGCGAAAAATACAATCATTCGTAGCAGTGATTTTTTATGCTAAAGTCTGTTTTTTCTGCGTAATTAACGAATCATTTTTCATAATGTATACATCAAAATGATCATGAAATATATTATTCCTATTTTAAATTCTTTAAATATAAGATTAGTAGTTATTAATAATTGGAAAAATATTTAATGGCTAAAGAGAGTAGTGGTAAGGTATGGTAGATAAAGAGGTAAAAAGGTAAAGATGTTCTATTTTACCAGGCGAAGTAGTACCAGGATAAAGTTATTTTAGCAATTTGGTTAAAATTCTTACTAAGGTATATAGTTGACATGGTTGAGAATGTTTTTAAAATCTTATCTCTAGAGTCTACAAATAAATATAAACAGTCTATGATTTAGATCATGTTTCAACAAGAAAAATTTTGTCCAGATAAGAAAGAATATGACACCTCCCATATTCTTCTAAACAATAATCTAACGTTAGGCATGAGATTCCAAGTCAAACGAATATATTGATTTCTTTAGGGAATATAAATGCACCGAGAAATTTTAAATACGTAATAATATTAAATCTTGCACAAACCAAACAGTACTGGACCCTGATTACAAAAACGTTATGAAAAACCTCACACCCATAATGGCTTCTACTGAGCCTACGGTGAAGATCACTGGAATGTTTCACCGGGATATCCGTGATTAAAATAGGGATTTAAAAAGTCATACTAACTTTTGCACTGTTAGACGCTCAATAGGGAAGCCTGATGAAAGGAATGGAAGGGAAAACGGAAAGGTATGACAAAAGAAAAAAAAAAGTTTTTATAAAGAGGAGGATTTTACCCAACACTTTATATATATATATATATATATATATATATAATATATACATACAATCTTTTTAACCACTTGCTCTGCAATAAATGTTATTATTTTTGCTGAAATATATGAGTTTTTTGTCTAAAAATATTCTTCGATATATTAAAAAATATACTTATACTATATTAATATACTTGATTATATATTATGTTAGAGATGGTTTATGATTGAACCGCCGTACATAATTCAGAGAACATATTGCAAGCAGGTAAGAAAATAGCTATTAGCATTATAATTGGTCAATATTTTATGTCAAATATTTGTTATGTTTCTTTTATATCACAAATTTAAAAATGTGTAATTCTAATTAGTAGTTAATATAGTTTCGAATAATTTAATGAAATAATATTGCAAATAGGAAAGTTTGGAAACTTTGTTGCTTATATATGTGTGTTAGAATGTTTTCAATGAGTTTTTTTTTAAAACATTTAAGAAATAAAAATTGTTGAGTTCCTTAGCACTTTTCTATGTTAAACAGTTATAAATTAAACTATTTTTAAATTTGTTTTATATTAAACAAAAGAATTTTATATAATTACAGCTCATATGTGCTCATAGCTACAATAATGGGGAAAGAATAAACCTCCAGGAAATAGCCGGTGGGTGCTAAGAGCTCTAGATACTGAGTTTATATACGCAATACAGTGAATTCCTTTCTGAAAAAACCGTGTATAAATGTTACAAGTTCAAAGTTTCGAACATATAATATTAAAAATGCTCGCAAACTTTTTCTGATGCATTGACATATTATCTATTTTAATAATGAAATAGGCTATTAAATTTAAATTTATTTGAAATAAAAACTCAATTTCTTTACAACAAGTAAGAACTAATCAAAGCTCTATGAAATATTTAGCCATTATCAGTGATACAAAGTAATACAGTTATAATACTATATACAATAAAAATACGAATCGGCTTGAAATGTCTTGTAAATATCTCGTAAAATAAGTAATCACGAATTTCCATATAATACAGTTCATACTAGTATGTTGTTGTATTGTAATCGTCATTTGTATTTGCACATGCGCATAATTTACAAGAAGGTAATAATATGTAACTCTACGTTTCGCGTACCAGACTTCACTAGGTTGCTTGCAAAACTTCACATATATAACCTATTTTGTTCTTAAGATTTCCTGTGGGCAGACACACAGACAATCATGCAAGAAAAACGTATTTATATTCCCTGGCCCAGACAAAGGAATGTGTTCCAATGTACTGAACTATAGACTTCGATGAAGCTCAGTCAAATCACGTGGATGTTACACTTAACAATATAGAACTCATTCTTATCTGTGTAGAAAGAAATTGTCATGTGAAATTTGTTTGCGGACATTGTATTTCGTTCGTTTATAAAATCACTTAATAAAAAATGTTTCCATTAGGGTTGCACTTTAAAAAAAATTTGAAAATGATCATTAACTTTCCACCGTACAATATTGAATGACATTCATCATCATTAAACTCAATTTTGATTATATATAAACTCAGTTTCATGCCCAATTTATAGCCCATTTATATAACTTTTAAAAGCATTCAGTCTTGAGATTACTTGCGTTCATACATACAGGGGAAAGGAAAATATTTCCAGCCCTCGAGAGATAGGATTTGCTAACGCTCAGCCAATAACAGATAACCAACCTGTAATAGCAGTGTGATGAATCTAGAATAACAAGACAGTTCCGTGAGTGAACACAATATGTTTGTATGGAACAGGGATGTGTATTGTCCATCAGGAACTCGATGTACGAGACTAATCCCAGATTCCCAGCACGTCTCAGGACTGGAGATAACACAACCCTCAATCTCCTAGCCCACGTCAGCTCGTGAATTCAGAAAACCCATCATCGTTTTTTATATAGAGTTAGTATTGGATTAGGTTAGCCACATATACGTAGCATGGCCTTGTGAATTCCAAAATAACATCGGTAAAGAAAATAACTTATTACGTCGTCGTTATTAATACAAGAATTAATCAATACTTTGTATGATTCACAATTTACAATTACAATTCCAGGAAAACTTCACAGTTGTCATTCGACATTTTGTTATTCCACGTGATAGTTGCTGGATTTAATCTTGTACCCATAATAATCAGCACCGATTTCGACCATCCTACCTGTTATTACATGGTAAAGGTCGCCAGAATGTAAAGTATGAGTGTGCTTATCAGCCTATAAATATAAGCAACCCCAGAAGCAAGAATAATTAATTGCCTTTTTAGATATAGTGGAAAGGCTTTGTCTTAACTTCTACCAAACTGGATTTAACACAAACCAATATGAAAAATTAAACGAAACGTATACGTTTTGCATTAGAAACTTGTATCAGATGTAAACCATTGTAAAACCTCAAAATATAATTATAAATATTTTTTAATTGTCTTTATACTTGTTTTTAACAGTCAGTGGAATTAAATCTATTCCCTCTCCCAGCGAAACCTACGATCAGTAGTAAAATAATACGATACAGTTATCGTAGCATCTTTACTAAGTTTGTGTAACCTAAAGAATCCATACACAAACAGGTATGAATTTAATTTATAAATTTCAAATTTTTCTCTTTAAAAATGTGATTTAAGTGGTAAGTTCAATTAATGAATAAAAGATATCTAGAATTTTATTTCCGTAGAAATTTTTGTTGCTTTTATGGATAGTTATATAGACAATAAAAATAAGTAATTATATTTCATGTTACAGGGTGTAACAAATTTCTCAATTCAAACTTAGGGTTTTTGTCTAAATAAAAAACTTTTTGAACTAAAAACTAAATGCAAACCAATGTTTATATCTTTTCCTTTAATGTCTGTATCTTTGTGCTTTTTAATTTCTATTTCATGAGCTAGTAAATATATAAAAAATAATTTTGTAGCATTTGCAGAAAAGTTTTTGAGAATTGATATTTAATGACATAAAAAATACATAATTATAAACATAATTTTACAACATCAAATTTAGCCCAATATGGAATAAAGAAAATTTAAACTCATTTAAACAAATATTTAACATGGAACGATCACAAATGTATAGAAATAGATTACATATGAATTTTACTAAGATATATACCTTATGTGCTAATCAGACTTGGTAAGCTACTAAAGCCTTGTATTATTGTATTATATGAATTTTAATACTATACATTTGATCGATATTCAGTGCCTAAAATTAACTAACTATATACTACCATGCATTTTTAATTAGGTTTAAAATATTTTTTAATTCTACATATTAAAAAAATAGCAGTAATTCGTTTTCGCCAATATTACGATGCTCTAAAACGACTTATTGATAACCTTAATTTATAAATTAATAAAACAAGCATAGATATTTAGAAACTAAACGAAGTCGTAGTAAACTAGCGATAAAGCGTTATGGCTTTTTATTTGGGACATTATCTGTTGGGAACATCTGAGATAAATCTATCACGTGACAGGCAATATCCGGTTTGTAGCTGTCTGTCTTTCTTCCGGCTCTGCGTTTTTCGTCATGTTAGACTTGTGGGGATATTGGTTTTGAACGGAGATGCAGTGTAGGCTATACACCAATAAACAACTTGAGTGGAATCAGAAGCAATAAAATTGATTTTGAAAGAATGTTATAGAGAAATTATTTATTAACTAAATGTTTACTTGCTGTAGTATTTCCATCACTAGTTACACATCCTTATTAAATTGACAGTGGATAGTACAACTCATCTATGTACAGACAACCTAATCGTTTAGACATTTCTTGGTTTTAAGTGTCATAAATATAATTTTTCTAATAATAATAGTTTATTTTATTTGTATAGCTACAGTTTATGATTTTACCGTATTATGATTTTAATTTGATGCAAGTATATTGTGTGTGTATTTGTAATGTTACGGAATGAATTGTGACTAAATTCGTTTTGGTTTCTACCGAAAGTTCCAAGAGTTCAAAAGAAAGTATTGAAATAAATAGCAATATACAGACATGTAACATATTTGTCAATCCATTAATATTTCATCCTGTTAATATAATTATTAAATTAATTTTAAATTTGTACTTTAAATTATAGGTGTTTCAAACAAATCATTGTCTTACATGGCCATTGAATAATCATGGTTTTTGTCACCCCATATCATATTGCTGACCTTTAGCGAACAGTTTTTACAAAGATGTTATGCGTTAATAAATTGCAGTATAAATAAAAAACACACCGATTACTATCAAATTACAATTTATATGTGACTATTTAGTAGTGACTGATGTATCATAACTGATCCAAAACGACACAACATAAAGAATGCAAATTTGTTTCTTTAGGCAATATAATATATTATATTAACTAATATTTAATCTGTAAACATTTCATGTTGCATGCTACGTAAATAAGAGTAACGTATATGATAGTGCTGGTTTATCCATTTGGCTGAGCACCGTTGAAGTACAACACCGTAGGCTGGCACAATACATATTTTGCCTGCCAGGGGATGTTGATAATTCTTTTTTCTAAGTTTACCAGCCTGTTTCTCTGCATGCAGGACGTATTACAAATGAAACATGCTTTGGAAATCAAATTTTATATGCATCCTGAGCAAAACGTGTTACGCCATATATGGTTTTTCTTAGACCTACCTTGATTAATAACTACCGTTTATTTCCATTAAAACTTATTAAAATATCTAGAAATGTCTCAAAATATATCTCTAAAATATCTCATTTTTATTCCTCGAAGTATATAACTTTTCATTTTAAACATCGGAGTCGTTAAAATTCCCTCCATTTATTTTATACCTTTTTCGTAGCTATAAAACATTTTTTCTTCTCTATATTTGTTTTTTTACAAACACATTGAGAAATGTTTGTATTAATTAAGTTTGAAATATTTACATTTACTTATTGAAATAAACAGGTATCAAATATATACATTGGTATTACTTAGATTTGAAATACACTTTCATTGCACACATGCCAGTGTAGTGTAACTATTTTAATTCAATACTGATTTTTCAGTTAAAATAAGTACGTGTAGATCCTTGAATTCTATTTAAAAATTGTGTTGCATTACACAAAATTAAAATATAAAAATTCTGTTATTTTGCTAAACGTAATTTTAATCCTTGTAATAATATTTTTATATATAGCCCTAAATACATATAATTAAATGTAGGTAGTTGACTGTTATTTCCTAAACCGGACGAGCAAGACATCAATATTTTGTTATTGGCCTAAAGTAAGTTTTTTTACACAAACAGGAAGAGCACCACACTTTGTTACAGATGACGTAAAGTCCGATAAGCACTTTGGAACTTTGATCTCCAGCGAGTTTTCCAGCTTATAAGCACATTTAATGTTAAGTTATCAACTATTACAGCACAATCCATTGATACTTACTGCGATGGTAAGATCCATACATTGTTTATTATTGATTACTATTTATTTAGAAATAAAAATACCTTAAAGCTACAAGTTTAACAAGTTATTACACTTGTAGCTTTTAGCTATTGGAAAATTCCGTTTTATATTACATTGAAAAATATAAAACATATTATATACGTATTCCAGTAATTTTCACGTCTGATATTACACTAATTACATTTATTAAATTAGCTATTTTAATACATTAGGCTATATGATGCTATCAATAAGTAACTTATAGCATTCTGATATTTTGTATAAATGTTTTATGTCGTCCACATATGTAGTATTATTATGAATTATCATTTATTACCTATCATTAATAAATGATAATATATTCATTGACGAGTCGAAATTAGGACCGCGAGGCCCTTTCGTTCATTTAAGGTTATTGTGATATAGGATTTAATATACTCACGGTAATCCGTGAATCATAATAACATAATCATAATAAATCCTACTCATCGTATGAGTCCGTTTTAGATTTAATATTATTTAAGATTTCGACACGTTAACTGAGGTAACTGACATGTCTCAGTAAGTTTTTTGGCAAAGGAGGTCCACAAATATATTGAGTTCCATACATTCTGTAATTAAGTAATAATAGAAACCCTGTAACAGCTGGCTTTTGTAGAATTTCCAACCTGAAAATTACATTGTAAGATAAATTGAATTTCTTGTTAATTGTTTTTGTCAAGGAGCTTTTATAATCACGTACTTGTATACATTTGAATAAGGAAATTTACCAACACAACCCTTATCCCTCAGGGGTTAAAATAATTTTACTAATTATATATATATATATATATATATGTGTGTGTGTGTGTGTGTGTGTGTGTGTGTAAGAGAGAGAGAGAGAGAAACGAACTGCGGTCTGTGGGAGGCTTTGTTCAACTTTATTGTGGTAGCTGGCAGGATGCTCTCTTTTACCATTGTCATTTGTATTCACATTTTTTACTATCAACTTCCTTAAAATTAAATTTATGTAGAAGAGATATACTCATGGAAACATCTAAAGCATACAAATTATAAGATTGGTATACGAGAATAGAAATTCGTTATAACAATTTTAAACAATACTAGTTGCATTACACTTTTGGGTGTAGCGTTTATTTGTAAAATGTACTTTAGCTTACACTGATGGTTTGAAACATTATTAGTTTAAAGGATATTCAGTATATAGAGAAAATACCTTACCTAAGGTGGAAAGTATTGATTAACTATGAATGTTGAGTTTAGCTCCAATTTACCTTTCTCTAATGCAGCGTCTGCAGTTAGAACTTTTCACCCCTCTCCTCCTGTGAGAGACGTTCTTCTAAACAAATCCAGTAAATCGGTAAAATAAGCGGAAAATGAGTGCACTACTACGTGCAAATGACGATGATGAACCCAATATCCACATTCAGTCAACTATTCCCACCACAGCTACGTTATGTGTAAAAAACTCGGTTGCTCCGCCGTGTTTTTATTGTGTATACAGGGTGTACATAAAGTCCTGCACTGGTGTAATATTTTCTAAACGATAACAGATAAATCAAAAAGATTTGGTACATCAATAGTACACCTAAAAATATACTTTTTGAAGGAACTATCAGTTTTTCTGTAATATCATGGGGACGTCCCGCAAGGAGTCAGAAGGAAATCTTAAATAGGAGCATAGGTCAATATGCACACTATTTTAAAGGGCTTATTTAGCAGAGTTTAATGCCGCAAAACCGCACTCAAAAAGATTGATCCAGTACAAAATGGCGACTGTTCAAATGTTTTACTTGGTTACATTTCATTAGTAGGCATAACCCCGTTAAAGCAAAACTGCAACCAAACGAATACTGCAGATAAATACTACATTATGATTGTCAGTTGTACAGAAGTGAATTATGACGTAGGTTATCCTCAAGGGGTACAAATTTGGTCCTAATATATTGATAACAGTAACAATTAGGGGAAAACCTGATAACAGTAACAATTAGAAAGCTCTTATCTTTAGGTCGCAGTTTGGACTTTCCAATTAGCCAGTCTATTCATAGTAGGCTATTCTAGTTTTCTTGTTTTAGTAGTGCTGTCCAACCTTTCTATCAGTGCACTTTAGTACAAAAGAGTTTGTCGTATTGCTTGTAGTTCTTCAACTACACTATGTCGTTTGACGAACGTGAACGTATAACACTTCTTATGATGGTTGGTTGGGGAAACAACAGACGATCACACGAGGAAGCATGCCATTTATTTCATGACTACTTTCACGAGAGGCAGCCAATTTTCTAGAACAACTGTAGGGAGAACTGTTCAACGCTTTATGGAAACAGGAAGTGTTTCCGATCGTCATAGGACAGGAAGGCCCGCTACTGCGACAACTGAAGGCAACTCTTTAGATGTATTGCACTCATTTATTGAGAATCCGCAAGAGTCCCTACGCTCAGCAACACAAACTCATGACATCTCTGTTACGTCTGTTAAAAAGATTCTGAAAGGGTCTAATTTTAAGCCTTATAAAGTGCATTTGGTGCACGAACTCAACGAAGATGGTTTCGATCGACGTATAGAATTTTGTGAAACTATGATGGCCAAAATAGATCGCAACGAAATTGATGCAAACAGTATTGTGTTTTCAGACGAGTGTTCATTTATGCTGAATGGAAGCGTAAACAGGCACAATTGCCGTTACTGGAGTAGCGAAAATCCTCACTGGATGCGGGAGGCACATACGCAGTATCCACTAAAGGTGAATGTCTGGCTTGGTGTGATAGGTACCCAGTTGGTAGGTCCTTTCTTTATTGAAGGAAATTTAAGTGCAATATCATACCAACGTTTGCTAGAAAACGAAATTACACCAGCACTTCGAAACATGTTTTGGAGAACATTACCAGAATATCTGGTTTCAACAGGACGGAGCACCCCTACACTACGGCATTGACGTAAGAGCCTATTTAAAACACTGTTACCAATATATTAGGACCAAATTTTGAAACCCTTGAGGATAACCTACGTTATAATTCACTTCTGTACAACTGACAATCATAATGTAGTATTTATCTGCAGTATTCGTTAGGTTGCAGTTTTACTTTACCGGGATTATGGCTACTAATAAAATGTAACCAAGTAAAACCTTTGAACAGCCGCCATTTTGTACTGGATCAATCTTTTTGAGTGCGGTTTGCGGCATTAAACTCTGCTAGATAAGCCCTTTAAAATGATGTGCATATTGACCTATGCTCCTATTTAAGATTTCCTTCTGACTCCTTGCAGGACGTCCCCATGATATTACAAAAAACTGATAGTTCCTTCAAAAAGTAGATTTTTAGGTGTAGTGTTGATGTACCAAATCTTGTTTATTTATCTGTTATCGTTTAGAAAATATAATACCAGTGCAGGACTTTATGTACACCCTGTATAACATCGTAGTGCACAAAATACGACATAGAGATTACATGCAAATCTAGATTACATTCCATTGTACTCTACGTGTCTCCGAAATCGAAACGATGTAAGGAGTTCAATTTGTGCTTCTTCGTCTTCAAATTTTTTTGGACCGCTCCCGACAAGTATGAATATAGAGTTCAGGAGTCAAATCACCAGACAGCGTCATTTCCAGATAATGCACTAAAAGATAAGTAAACTAGACTTAATTCAACATCTAAAGGAGGGAATTTTTACTACATCAGCAATTCTTTTGATTAAGAATGAATAGCCTTAGTTAAGATAGACATACTAACAATATTGTGTTGTTGTAATCTAGTTGTAAGAATATTTGTGGGTAAAATAGGAATCAAGTTGGACTAAGACTGATCTTATTTGGGCTATTCTTGTTGAATATTAAATTAGTTCACTAGGTAAGTTAAACGCTCCAAATCTCACCCATGTTAAAAATGTATATGTTTATGACCCGTTTCCTGAGCAACCATTTAAGGGAATGTTCTGAAACTTTTACCAGCTGTTTTATATGTCTTTGTGACAGTACTGATCCTGAATTATATTAGTATTGTGATAAATAAAAATTTTGTAAATAAAACTAAAAAAGAAATAATTTTTACAATTTTAAATTTTTTGTTTTATTTTTTAATATTTAAAAAAAAATAGATAGAGATATACCTGAGGTTCCACATCATCACCTATATGTAGGGAACATGTGGTAAAATTTTGGTCAAGATATCTTGTATAGTTTTTAAAAAAATGAGTCATTTGTGTTTAAAAACCGGACTTTCGGGAAACCGCGGTTAAAGTAGGCCTATACCTTTTCCATTGTAACAACTGGCAATTTTATTTGAATATAAGTTATAAATACCTTTTAAAAACCTCCTGGTATGTAATCTTCTTCTTCTACTCTCATCTTGCTCAAGATTTATCCTCCTTTTCTTCAGCCTAGCTTCCTTCGTAGCATTCCGCTCCGCAATCTCCGCTCGGTTGATTCGCTCAGTGTCCAATTGTTGTAGCAGACAGATGGTGTTAGATCCTATGTCCTGTATTCCAAGCTGTTCTAAAACTTTAATCCTACTTAGGTTTCCATCATTGAAAGTAGCTATTGCATCATATGTGCCTAACTCAAGGGTATGCCTACCAACAAAAACATTTTTTGGAAGTCTTGTCCAAAGCACGTTGTTGAACGCCTCATTAACATTTTGTGTCTTCCCATGAAGGCATTTTCTGAGGAGGTCGGGGCTGGAAAGATCTTTACATATTGGCTTGATAGCCTCCATAATAGCTAACGGAATTGAATTTTTATGTTTATAATTAGCTACTGTGCCTGCTACTTCAGCTTTGCGGAAGGCGCACCACGTGTCCGGGGGGAAAGGACACAGGTCGTGCTGAGGATTGTCATCACTTGACATTTTATGGTACCAGATTGCCCAAATAGCCCTTCTCATGCCATCAAGATTGGATTGGTTAGACCTAATAGCCCCTCCATAATATCCTTGAAGTTGGTCTATGACTTTATCAGTTAGTCTACCGGCACCCTTGAGTCCTTTCCCATCAGATAAAATTAAAACTTTTGTTCCGTAGTTTATAATTCCTCAGGCGTGTACCCATTCTTTTCTGGATATGCCCAATGCAATCCAGCTTTTTTACTTGCACATCATCATATGGCCTACTACTGACTACTGCTTGGTAGGCTTTAGAGTCTCCATCACCCAGAAAGTACTCATACTTCACTCCTCGCTTCTCCTCTGATCGGCTAAAAATAGACACCGCAGCAACAGTCTCCATACCTCCGCTTGACCGTTCATAATTTTTTATACACTTAGATATATGGTTTTCTTTGTTGGTTTCACTTGACTCACACTTCACACAACCACTGCAAAATTTTGTAAATACCTCAGCATCTAAAATTTTACCAGTGTCAAGACTTGTCAGAGTGCACACGCCATTTTTTGATTTGTATCCTCTCTTCTGCCAAGTCCCATCATTAGCGACTGTCAGGTTTCTATTATTTTCATCCGTTTCATTATGAAGCACAGCTTCTTCTGTTGCCTTTTGCATCGATTTCTCCGCAACATCAAAGACACTCTCTCTTACAACATTTGTATACCTTGTGTACGCTGAGTTCGGCTTTGGCAAATTTAATAATGCACACAACAGCTTTCCAGCCTCACCGCCTTTACCGATACATCTAAGGCCATATAGCATTCTTAGATTTATGTCATATAGGTTGGACTTATTACTTTTATCAGAGGTCCAGAACCGATTTTCCCCATGGCATTCCAAACATGAAAGTGACAAGTTACATGCTAAACCGTTTCTTTTCTCTTTTACTTCACCTAAAATTACTTTTCCGCCACAAGATTTGCACACAACATACTTGTTCAAGGCTGTATTCAAAAGAGATAGAGCAACTATAATATTTGTTTAATCACTCGTGTACTGTGTGTAGTCACTTATACTTTCATTTAGTTTTGCTTTTGAAGCACTAGGCCTAGATTGAATAGTAACATTAGGTCTACTAACCTCACCTTGACCTAAAGGATTTGTCCTAAAATGCTGTTACCCTTGCATTTCCTTTTTTTAAAAACTCCTTTTGGTTTTGTCATAGTAATTAGCACTTCACAAAGAATATGATAATTATTATATAAAACAATAACAACATAAAAACCACTTGATAAACTAAATTGCAGATTTGTCAACAAACAACATTATTGGTAAGCAACAATAACTGGCAGACAAGTCACTTGTAGTCTGCTACAGGTGTTTACCTGCATCTGTTATGCATTGTTGACAACCTAACAAAAAAATATTACACAGCTATTAGCTTTGCATAAATACTACTGTAACAAGTGTTGAAGCTGAGCGTGGTAGACTGCTCAAAACAATACAAACTCTAGGAACATACAATTTTTAAAAAATAAAAAAAAAAAAACTTTTGGACCTTCAATTGTCTTGCTCTTTTTTTTAAAATACTCAGAAAAGCTTAAATAAAAATATACAAAAATAAAAAAAAATTAAAAAAAAAATAATTTTTTACTGTTTAACTTACCTTAAGGCTTGCCACTAGTTTTAAGAGAGGAGCTTGAGGTGGCTAGTGTCCTCCAAGAGGCCTAAAAAGACAAGGATACAGGCTTAGACACTCGAAAAAAACCCAACTGATAGCGTGGGCAGTATATAGATACACTCGAACTTGTGAATATTAAAATGGTCTGTAGATAAGAGAAATAAAATCCAAAACTCTTTGTCGTCCAATGAATTCAATCTTGAGATGTGGTACAGTTCATAATAGCAGGAAAAGAACATTAGGAGATGGAGGTAAAAGAAAGTGAATAACCCCGAATTTCAATACATCTGAATCACTTATTAATACAAGATGATTAAGATGTGTGGGTAATGCTCATCAGATATGGAGCTTACCGGACCGATCATCATCGCTGCTTGACCACGTAATTCAAGTTGCGTATATGTAGTAGTCAATATCAACACCAGCAGTTTCATTACCAATATTACCCTGCGCCCGTCCCAGCAGATGATCCCTCGATCAAATACTCTGTGGTTTAAGTAAGAAGAAAACCATTTATACTATGTATGCAAAAAGTTATACTTGCTATTAGTTCACTTTCAAATACGCTACTAAATAAATGGTTTTGTTTTTTCCCAACGTAACACATACAAATAATAAATGTATAGGTAAAGATTGTGTTGTCTTAATGTTTGGTGAATCTTTTCTTTACAATTATACATAGAGTCTTAATTTAAAAAAGTATAGTTAAATATCGAGGATTCTTTAAGGATTTAAGATCAATAAAAAGCCGTGGGAAGATCCAATAAGAAAGGGTGGTCTGATTTCAGGTTCACAGCTGACCTCCTAATCAGTATCATAAGCTGAATCTGTAATATTTATGAAACACGTAATATGAAATTAATAAAAATAACTATTAAAATAACAGTGGTATTGTAAGTATTATATACATTATTATTAAATTTTCATCAGATTTATTACTAATTACCAATAATAAAATGCATAATATAATTAAAAATTCTGGTAATAACTAATGCTTAAACTAACACTAGTAATTTTATTATGTACTGTACAATTCCATTACAAAAGGATGTATTGTAATAATAATCATAGTTGATGAATCCATAAAACAGTTACTCCAACTTTGTACGTGTCCAATCTTATAGCAGTTACGACACGAAAAACATGCATATAGTTCATACTCATTCCAGTACACATTTGTACTTGTACTTTTGTACTTGTAATAATGTTGTACTTTAGGCATTAGATCCTTGTGGTTTATGGTTAAAGTACAAATTATATAATTCAAGAATGGCATGTTCCACTAGAGATTAGATTTTACGTGACATACGGATCGCATGAGGCTCAAAAAATCATCGCAAAAACTATCTAAAAGTGTGTTCTAGAGGAAACAATTTTTCCATATTTTACCATTGCGATACTCGTATATGGGTGATCGCAAAAGCTTATGCCTTTAGTAAAATTTAATATTGTTTTTGCATGATATAACGATGATTAGGCTCAAAGTATATACATGTATATATTTTACTAATATATACGTTGTTAATTTGCATAAGTCATGATCAGCTAAATAGGTACTAAAATTGTATAACCACAATCTACATCTTTGTTACTATACCCGTCAGTAACTCATAATGGAATAAAATCTTAATACATTTCTAATGTTAAATGTAAAATATACCGTAATACTATATACTTTTGCTTTTAGCACTAAATTTACATAATGAGAATAAAATATTCTCATATGTTCTTATTTTGTAGAGAAAACACAGGATTGCCTGCCCTTTTAGGTAAAATGCAAGGATATACTGCACATAGAACTCACGTAACTTAAGCTTAAGTTAAAGTTTCTTGTAAAATAGTAGCAATCATGTGTCAAACAGTAAAATTTACAAAGTAACTAAGTACGTGTTTTCTTACGTAAGATATCGTTATTTCAAGTTTGTTTATTAAGAAGTTTTGTTTTAATACTAAATAACAAAACTTAAGTAAATATTTATTGTCTAATCAGAAATTAACACTCGGCGGATTTTTTTAACAGAAAACAATTCTAAACCACATAATAATTTACATAGCTTAAGTAACACGTTACGTTTCAGGCTTCGCTAAGCTCCAAAGTTTCGTGCTTTATTTATTTTTATAGTATTAAACGATACATAACTTATTTGTATCACTCTTGATCCGCTGAATGGTTACTAGTTTATACAATGAAAATCCAACCTTTTTGGAAGTTTTAAACATAAATTATACAAAATACTTTAATAGATTATATATATAAACTTTAAATTTAAAAAATAATATTTTTAAAAATCGTGTGTTCACACTGTTTAGAAATAATTCTTTATTTTACTATACGCCAAATATAACTCATGTAACTTATACGTATGCTTTGGTGTTTTAAAATAGTAGCAATCATGTCAGTACAGCACAATTTAAGCTATTTTTTCTTCCACTATAAATCTTATATATCAATTGTTTTTGTTAATAATAAAAATTTGTACAGCAAAGAAGATACATTTGATTTATATTAATAACTAAATAATGATAAGGCAAAAATCATGTATATAAATTACAACGTCGCTAAGCTTTGATGCTTAGATAAATTTACCGAGAAGCTGCTTTGATTAAAATACTATAACAAATGACACAAATTTGCCTATAATAATGCACGCATTCTTTTCTGCCCAGAGGTCTCTTTTTGATGAAAATGCGTATTCTTAATGGCATCCTAGTCCTAGTTGAAGGAAGTCAACTAAAGGGCCATGTACGATCATCTAAATTGATCTTATCTATTTAGAAATAAAGTTTCTTCCATACTACAATCCTACAGCTTAAATCGTTCTCGAGTTATCTACGAGTATTTGAGTGATAAGCTTCACTAGCATTCATACACATTTTCTTCTTTCCATACCAAGCGGATATATACAGCGTGAGTGGCTCTTGGTGGTGTGACAAAAATTTTTGGGTTATAATGTAAAGTAAAATGTGATACAATAGTGGTTATAAAAAAAGTCGAACTCCAAAAATTAGGTCTGAAATGAATTATTTTCAGTTTTTCTAAAAAACCCGCGTTTTTGTACGTAAATCTGATATTTCTAAGCAACGTATAGACATATGTGAGAAAAATACTTCATTTTTAGATTATAAGTTAAATTGTCAATTTGAAAAATTTATCGGTTCAAACTGTAAGAAAAGAAAATTAAGCTTCAGGTCGTTTCAAATGCCAAAGCTGCTAAGTTTCAGAAAAACTGAAATATCATTGAACCCCATCTTTTTGGCCACAGCCCTGTACACAAGAATGTGTAAAGTGATACTAAAATATTTGCCATTTATTAGGCTTTAAAATGGTATGCCATATGACCAGCTATTTAGGTGTTTTGTCATTAATAAAAATCAGTATAGGTTAAAACCATACTGGTTTTGGGTTATAATGTAAAGTAAATGTGATACAATAGTGGTTATAAAAAAGTCGAACTCCAAAAATTAGGTCTGAAATGAATTATTTTCAGTTTTTCTAAAAAACCCGCGTTTTTGTACGTAAATCTGATATTTCTCAGCAACGTATAGACATATGTGAGAAAAATACTTCATTTTTAGATTATAAGTTAAATTGTCAATTTGAAAAAATTTATCGGTTCAAACTGTAAGAAAAGAAAATTAAGCTTCAGGTCGATTCAAATGCCAAAGCTGCTAAGTTTCAGAAAAACTGAAATATCATTGAACCCCATCCTTTTGCCACACCCTGTACACAAGAATGGGTAAAGTGATATTAAAAACTTTTCCATTTAATAGGCTTTAAAATGGTATGCCATATGATTATAGTTAAGTATTCGGTTACTTACTTTTATCGGTTTGAATATTAAAAAACATACAAGCTACAAAAAGATTAAAACAATTTAATAACAACTGTACTTACTTTTTATGTATTATAAAACTGCCTCATAAAACAAGAAATTGAAGATTACAAAAAAGTAAAGCAGTTTAAAATAATTTGTGGACGCTAGTTACAGATTAATGGTCACATCCTTTATCAATGTTTTAATTCCTTATCTTATCACTTTCACCAGTATTGTACATTCATTCCTTATGTTGTTTTGTAAGACCAGTGTCTACATGAATTACTTCTACTTCCAATAAACTATTTTTTTCTGCTCAATTTAGTCAAGTGCAGGCTGTCATGGAGTTCACTACTCGAGAATACGCTGATATGCCCTTTATTTACGGGTTTTGTGATAGAAACGCGCGTGCTGCCCAAAGGGAGTATCAAGCTCGCTACCCTGATCGCCGACTTCCCAGTCATTCTGTGTTCTCAAGTTTCCATCAACGTCTTGTGGAGGGAGGTACAGTTCACAAAAACCCTAACGAATTAGGATACATTGTTCATGATGTAGGGTAGATGAAGTAGTTCTAAATTCAGTTCGGAATGATCCAGAAGTTAGTAGTAAACAACTTGCTAGAGACGTAGGTGTATCACAATGGAAGGTTTTGGACATTTTGCGTAAGAATAAGTTCCATCCATACCATTTTACGCCTGTTCAAGGTCTGAAAGCAACTGATTATGCTCCTAGAGTACAAATCTGTCGTTGGTTGCTAAACAGTGACATAGAGCAGCGTCATATTTTCGAAAAATCCTTTGGACTGATGAGTCTTTGTTTACAAGAGCAGGAATTTTCAATTGTCATAATATGCACCACTGGGATCAACAAAACTCACACCGGATAAAGGAACAATCCTTTTAAACGCGTTTTAGTATTAATATTTGGTGTGGAGTCTTAGGCGACCAATTGATTGGCCCTCACATATTTGATGGAACTGTAAATGAAACAAACTACTTAGATTTTTTGCAACGCGACCTACCTAAGCTTCTAGATGGTTTGAACAATGTTGAAAGAGACGAGCTTATATTTTAGCAGGATGGAGCCCCTCCACATTTTAATGCAACGTACGTCAATGGCTGACTGAAAACTATCCCGAGTGGATTGGACGTGGGGAACTGTCGCATGGCCTGCTCGATCTCCCGACCTTACACCTATGGACTTTTTTGTGTGGGGTTTTTTAAGCAGGAAGTTTATTCCACCCCAGTAAACTCAGAAGAAGAATTACGAGGCAGAATTGGTCTGGCTGCTCAAAGGCTTCGGGAAAAACTGTCTTTTAAAATGACCATAGGAGCAATGAGAAAGCGAGCAAGAGCTTGTGTGAGGAAAGAAGGTAGCCATTTTGAGAATAAACTGCAAAGATTTTACTTATAATGTTTTGTGTTCATGAGGTATTCTAATTTTTATTTACCTTATTGATAATTGATTAAAGTTCCATTATTAAATATCTTTACTAATGCTCAAAAATTATGTTTATTACACCGTCCTATGACTGACTACTCAGTGTTAAGTTTTAACCTATACTGATTTTTATTAATGACAAAACACCTAAATAGCTGGTCATATGGCATACCATTTTAAAGCCTAATAAATGGCAAATGTTTTAGTATCACTTTACACATTCTTGTGTACAGGGTCTGGTAAAAAGATGGGGTTCAATGATATTTCAGTTTTTCTGAAACTTAACAACTTTGCCATTTGAATCGACCTGAAGCATAATTTTCTTTTCTTCCCGTTTAGATCGATAACGTTTTCAAATTTAAAATTTAACGGAGAATCTAAAAACGAAGTAGTTTGCTCACGTATGTCTACACGTTGCTGAGAAATATCAGATTTACGTACAAAAACACGGGTTTTTTAGAAAAACTGAAAATAATTCATTTCAGACCTAATTTTTGGTGTTAGTCTTTTTTATAACCGCTATTGTATCACATTTACATAGCATTATAACCCAAAACATTTCGTAACACCAAGAGCCACTCACCCTGTATATTGTATAGGATTAACAAAATATATACGGGTATAATTTATACACCCACCTTGAAATTTCTACGAATACAATAGCAATTATGATTTTATTTATAATAACCTACTGATGACTACTTAATTATAAACATTATTAAATATACGTACATAAAATTTCAAGTGAAAGATAGTTGTAATCAAAGAAAGCGCCTCCAACTTATCCAGATATTACCAACGGAAAACATATAAATATTCATATCATTTTAGCTATAAATATTATAAGCATATTTTAAAAACAAATAGTTGTTATTTAAAATAAATTCAGAATTATGTTTAAATTAAAGTTTATATTTCTCACCATCAAAGTGCGAACGATATAATAAAAATTATAATAGAGTATAAATCAAACACAAAAGCACTATATTTGGGTATAAATTTAACAATTGTAATAATGATTTAATAATTGTGTAATGAGTATAATATAAGTCATTTTTACGAGTATAACATTTAAGCTCATTAAAAGAGATGACAGGAACGGTAGTTTTATATTATAACCCTGTCACCATAAAAGAAATAAGATCCTAAATTAGATAAAATGTTCTTCTGGTGTAGGCTTCCTTTCATTTTCAGCAAATACGGTCTCTTACTTTCTGGGAATTTACTGGTCATAACAAAACATTTGCTAGTGTTTTATGAAACATATTTTAACAATGTACGTGTATGAATAATTTTCAACTTCATTAACTATACTTAATACACACACATTTTTGTACACACACACACATATATATATATATATATATATATATATATATATATATATATATATATATATAGACATATACAATGTTGTTATACTATACTATACTACTTTATTACATCAACACATATATTAACTTTCTATAACAAACAGTATCTGTTGAAAACCAAAATATTATATTTAATGAATAAATATATATTGCTTTTAAGTTATAACAAAATAAAATCAAACGTTTTTTCAATAACTAACGTTTCAAAATTTTGTTAATTAAACTGTTTTATATTTTACTCACGAAGTCTCAATTCTTACATTTTATTATTTAAACATAATTTATTGCATAAATGATGATTTTTAAATTATGTATTAGGATATTTCTACAGAACTGGTATTTAATTTACTGTCACTTTTTGCATTATTATATTATCATATATTCCCTTAGCAATAGAATTTTTGCTGAAGGACTGCCAAAGTTTTTTAGCTGACAAGCCAATTATTACCTATATTACATACATGTTTTGTGCAATAATGACAGACTTTCTCTTTATTGTAACCATGAAACTCAATTTAGATTCTTTCTTACTATATCTGTATCGTCAGTGCCTATTGAGCCGGGGCTCTGTTTTGATATTTTTCCCACCTCGGCCACTTTTGTCAGTCGGTGGGGGAGTGACTCTGTCACCGTATTGTTTATTTTCTGCCTGGATGGACTGATTGGTCGAGGTCAGGTGGTTGACCTTGACTGATTACCGACCAGCTGATTACCGGCAGCGGCTACTGATCGGAGCGGTCGGACACATTCGGCAGAGGCGACGTGAATCTCGTGCTGTCTACTGGTCGTCCTGATGCCCATGAGCTGGCTAATTCTCCGACTTTCGGCAGGTACTCGTAATTGTTTTTGCTTATTATCTCTCTTTACTTAGTTGGTGGTTTTTCTCTCCCACGCAGACATATATTTTCGTTGATTAATTAAAAGTAGCTTATTCATTATTTTTGTAATTTGTGTTCCTTGTGTACGTTTTCTGGTCGCCAAAGTGTTCTATCCTGTCTATCGTAACATTCTAAATTGTTAATTTATTTATCTATGCCAGTTAAATATTATATTTTGCGCCGTGCTTTCTAATTGATCCGTTCGTTCGGGCGAACGGAAATTATTTATTTAGTAATCACTTTGTCTTTATTTAGTGTAAGCGAGACGGTACAGACTTTGCAAATTTTGTTACCTCGTGTTTTGTGTTGCGTGCAAAAATTGGGTGGCAACATTTATGATTTCTATTTTAATGTTTAATTTATTACTTGCTTTATAGTAGCGTGAACGGCTTAGTTTTGGATTATAATTTAATTATTGTTATTTGGGAAATAATGTACTGTTATTACTTGTAAATTAACATAATATACATTACAATTAATATTACAGAATGAATAAAATACAGTGTATTATTTTTACAAGTAAATGTTACCAAGCGGAATGATTTAGTATGGCTGTTCTAGCCTATAAGTAAATGTTTAAATATTTGAAAATTAGTTTTTTATGTAATATTTAATATTGTCACCAAGTAGTGTATCTTACAATACTTGGTGTCTTGAGTTATTTTCGGGAAACAGTTTATCGATACTTAAAAGGTACTGTTAGCTACAGATGGTTATTTTTAATTGTTAAAGTAAAATCTTTTATATATACTTTGTGCCTAACATAATTAAGTTTTTATTATTTCTCGGGTTATATTGAAACTTTTCTGAATATTTACTGGTTATGTTGGGATTCAATAGGGTCCCCGTGAATGACGTCAACATGACTGGTGCGGCGAGTCTGCCCAATGGTAACAACACTGGTAAACCAACATTGAATGCCCGCGCTCTGCCAGCGCTACTGTACCGTCCTCCAACTGAACTGTCTGTGCTTCAATTCATCTTGAACAAGGTTGGAGCTAAAATGTTTTTTCCTTCTTCTTTTACTGGACTTGAGAGGATCGGGTTTTATGGAGCGCTGCCAGATATTATATCTGGAGGAGGGCCAGTGTTAAGTTAACCATAGTATTTATTTAGTTTAGTGACATGATCTATAGGGGAGGATTTCATCTTTAATTCGGATTCGTGGAGGCAACTAAGCCCCCACCTCCTTCGAAAATCGGCTTTAAATTTTGTTTTTAATTTTTGGCTGCAAACTTGAAACAAAAATTACTTTTTAAAAATAATGGGCCTAGAAATTGTACAACCTTTTCCCTCCCCTCAGTTCATAATAATTAGCAGTTCAAAATTTTTTTACTACATGCCGTACCTGAAACAAGGCTATTTTTGTCAAATTTCTATATTCTATTATATTATTTATATGTCAAATTTCTATTTATTATGTTATTGTCAATATTGGAATTCTATTTATTTTGTTATTTAGTTTGTAAGTTAAGCGGTGCAACCGTGGTGCTGCAGTTAATTGTATTTTGTATAAAAATGTTTGCCATCTAATTAATTATATCATGTACTGGAAATTTTTGTCTCTCTTCCCACTAGTGGCACGTAGTTATTTTTTTTTTTTTTTTTGCTTTGCTCTGAGTTTGGGAGGGGCGCGCTTCCGAGACCTCCTGTTGCGATTGAGGAGACTTCCGGTGAAGTCTAGTTTTGCTAACTCGGGACACTATGTTCATGTTTCATGTCCATGTCTATGTATGTCCATTGTCTAAGTAGGCCACTATAAGATATTTTCCATAATAATATGACGTAAGGAATCATTAAAGCCATAGATATTAATTACAAAATCGATTTATCAGTTATAATACCGGTCTATGATCCTCTTAAACACTAACAGAGTTCGCATTATCCTTGTTTAGCCACCGTATCTTTGAGAGATTAGAGCTTTTACATTCAAAATCATACTACACAAATGTAAATTGCAATTAAAATCATAGCTATTCATTAAAAGTAACGAAACAATGGCCTGAATGAAGAACTTTGTACAAAGCAATTTAAAGAGGTGGCGTATCCTGGTGGATAGGACGCTCAAGGCCAGTTCAAAAGCCATCGGGTGATAAAGGAGGAGTTGTCTACAGATTTGCACACAATCATTCTCATAATATGTAACTTACTGCTGCCAAGTGTTGCAAAAACCTCACAAAACATGGCACTGGTGACAGTTTACTCGATCAAAAGAGCTCGACATAAAGTCCTTAATAAAAAAAGCTGTGTTAAAATTGTGCCACATTGACACCACTTAAATATGAGTAAAAAAGTTTATCTGAGCTGACAATATTTATGCGTCGTACAATATTTGCATATCTATAATATCTGCCATCTTGAGTCCAAATATGTTCAAATGGTATTTACCCCCATAAATAAGAAATGTGCAACTGAATGTATATCCCAAACGTAAACAAGATTACTCCACTAATGAGAGTCTTTATATAGAGTCTGACTTTACTATTAATGTACCTAAAATATTGCTGGTTAAAGTTTGATTCACTCTTTTTGCACCTATATCTTCAGATGGACAATAATTGAGTCCAATAATATTTTGCCAAATTTAGATGTTCCATTCTTTAAATATGAATGACCGAGTCCTTATTGGTGCTGCCTAAATATTATGTTTTTCAATAAAATCGTATTAAATTTTAATTCAACTTTGATACTGCCAATAACAATTAAAATTGAGTTGATACGACCATTAAGATGTCTCCTAGCATATTTCGTTCAAAACGAATATTATTATTTAACATTAAGTTATATGGATCCGAATACGTTGAAAACCGAATACAAAGTGAGAATCCTGTAGTGGTTACCATGTTTAATAGCAATGTTTAAATTTAAATTAAAACATTAATTTTTCAAATATGTATTTTGTACAAACGAGGAAGATATGGTGAAAAAGGGTTTATGCAATGGAAATGTTGAGTTTTTGAAATATGACACTGTCGTACCCATATCTCTAGAAATCTCGAGTCCATGGTCGTCTCAATTCATTTGTTGATAAAGAAACTCAATTGGAAATGGAGAAACTCCGATCTGTGTATAAAACTCGGATTTAATTGTGCACCTGATGAGACAATAAGATCTCCACCTTATCTAGATTATGCTTTATCTTGTAGTCTAGGTGTCACTGATACCTAAAAACCGCAAAGAGTTCTTTTTTTAGTTTCTAACCTCACCGACGTATTTAATAAATGAAGCTGAAATAAAAATTTCTACGTTTAACTTAATTTGTCAATCAGGATAATAAATAAATAAGTAAATTTTACTTTTTTATAATATATCTGAAAACTAAGTAAAACACGATGTATTCATATGAAAATAATTTAATATTTCTTGGAAAAACAACCCACGTGACTAAAATTAACTTGTAGATTATAATTTCAAACCAGGTCAAGCAATAAACCATCCACACTGTTCTCTCGACAAACATTAACACATGAACAAACACCTCGGTTTACTAATAACGTTTGAGCAGCCTGGTTGGTCAATATTGACCAAGCAGTTATAACGGGCTGCTGTGATTTACTACCTATGACTTCCCAGAATATTTAATCGACCTCACCATAAACTAGTGATGATCATCCACATTCACACGGTAGATATAAGTAACATGAATTATAATTTACAAACATATTTATAAATACATATATGTATGTATATATAAACTTTAATGTTAGCTCTATATACGACTTTTATACAGTAGTAACAACAAATACGTCATAAGGCTGATATATTGTTCTCTATATCCGTATGCAATATTGATATATTTTGTCACATTTTCAAAAGAACACATAAACTTTGTGAAAGGATAGGTTTTAACCATATGGCTCCCTATTTCTACAATAAGGGTAGTAGACTAAAGGTTTTTCACGAGCCTTCATTTAATGGAACACCACCGAGTTCAATGATGGAGCATATCATTCCGTGGGGCTTACATGAGCCTGTTTTGGACATAAGT
>NW_025781617.1:0-39205 GCF_021130785.1 Homalodisca vitripennis | reverse complement strand
CCCATGACACCGAGTTTTGCTTATGAAGTTTCAGTTCTGTGTTGTTATTAGAGGCGTTCCAGCCTGCCTATGTTTTTCCCTTTAATCCATAAGCACTAGGTCGTCCGCATAACAATAGTGAAGCCTTATCCCTCCTCTCCATCTCTGACTTTTCCTTAGGAGAATTCAATCCACTAAACCATCGCCCCACAGTGAGATAGGGAGATAAGACTCCCCCCTGGGGCAGCCTCTTTCTGTGGCGCCGTGATCGTGCGGAGCCAGATTCGTCCCCGTACACTTGGCTTTCAACCTGTCTAGCTTTTTAGGAGGGCTCACTATCCATCTTTGACTACCGTATCCTGTGGGAAACTCCAAAACGTTCTCATCGCAAACGTCTTCTAATGGATTGATATGCTACTGCTACTCGGGATCCGAAAGCTCCTTCAAATGTCCATAAAGACGCTGACTAGGGGTAGGGCTTCCTTTTTTTCGAAGGTATTCTCCCAACCTCTCTCACTAAACTGTGGAGAGCAGTGGTGGTTGATTTTCCTTCTATGTATGTGTGTTGTGTGGGACTAAGTGGGTGTTCCAGTAATATTAACGTCCCTTATGTGTGTATTTATTATTTTTTCCATAGTTTTCACCATGGAAGGAGGTTAGGCTTATGGGTCTGTACGAGCTGGGTTTTGTTGGATCCCTGTCATTTTTTCGCAAGAACACCACTAGTGCTATCCTCCAGTTTCTTTTGGTATATATCCTAGGGCGAAACTGCTTCTAAATAGAATGCTAAGGGTATTTAATAGAATGTCCAGCCCCTCTTGAAGAAGGGCTGGAAAAACTCCATCCGCCCCAGGAGATTTAAATGGCTTGAAGGATCTTATCGCCCATTTAATTCTTTCGTGTGTGAATAGTCTGTTAGACAACTGTCTGGCTTTTGCCACCTCCCGACTGGATCCTCCCCCATATAGAGAATAAGTATCCTCATTACGAGTTAGCTGACCCCCCGGGAAGTGTGTCTCCAGAAGTAGTTTCTAAGGTCTCCTTCCTGTTCATTGTTAGGTCTCCATTGTCCTTTACTAGAGTCCCCATAGGATTTGTATGCTCCGTTTGGAGAGTTTTTTGAAGCCTGGATGCCTCGGGAAGACTGTTAATATTTTTGCAGAAATTCCTCCAGGTTTCTTCTTTTATTCGTTCTAAGTTCTTTTTTATATTCATTTTGGGCCTGTAGATAAGGGAGCCAATCGTTCTGTCCTTTTTGCCCATTTTAATAATTTCCTCGTTTTATTTCTTAATGTTTCCAACTTCCCAGTCCACAACGGCACATCCCTCTTCAACCGGTTTTGCCTGGGAGGACAGTTTTTTCTCGTAGGCCTTTATTATAGCTTGCTCTAACTATTTGTGCAGACCTTTCTAAATTCAAATTACATTTTTCTGAAAGGGTGCTATTTCTTCCAACTCTTCTGCAGGGACTCTCTGTAAATCTCTCCAGTTGGTCGATTTAGGAACCCTGTGGGTCACGTATCTTTCCCCTATCTCCTCTATGTCGAACCTAATTGGACAGTGGTCCGATAGTGAGGCCTCCTTGGAGACCGTGCCACCTTACTATGTTTAAGTTTTTGAGTCCTAACCATTCACGTTAATGTAGAATAGATCTTATCATCAGTTAAACATGTGTTAATGTATTAATTTATTTGATATCACACGTACGATGGAAGCTAGACAATCACGTATCGTTCTCTAGCAAGAGTAACGTGGTTCTAGCAGATATCGCTTAAATTACAGTAGGTACTAAATATTGTATCTGAGTACATACCAACATGTCAAAAATCTTGTGATGTGTCTGGCGAAAATAGCCTTGCCATAGAAAGGCCTCACAAAATAAAAGTTTTAATTATTGGTTTATGTGTTTTAAATGTAATTAAGTTACCGCTCTATATGTTTCATTTAGGTAGTTTAGGTAATTACACCCCTGTAGTATTCGTAGAGTACTATTTGTAACATGGGTGCATAACACTCACTTTTTGTAATAATTCATGGGTGGCCACCAAACCGGGAAAAAATAAGTCGGTAATTTGACGGACCGGGAATAAGCCGGGAACTTTCCTGATAGTCGGGAAAATTTCAAAAATCAATTTTCCTTCTCCATGAACTTATACAATCAAGTACATAATTTGACAGCTTCTTGAATAAAGAACTGATGTATATCCCGGAACATCGTATTTTACGCGGTAATGGTTCGTGATATAGTGAATGAAGATCAACATATTATGTTGGTGAGCTCCATCTGACGCCGGCCAGTTGATCTACGTTACCTCCACTAGTGTAGTTGAGTTTATCTTGGTTAGTTCTACTCCTGTGTCTGCAGCAAGCCTCCCACCCCCCTCGAAAATACAGCCGACAATCGTTTCGGACTTTGGTACCAAACGAGCGGTACGCTTTAAGTTGCAAAGCGGTAGTGACCGCGATACAAACGGGTTTTGTGTATTTAAGTATTATTCAGTCGCCGAAGGGGGTCTCCGGACGTAGTTGTCCAACTCTTATTCTTCAGTAAAAATAGTATTTTGAAAATACGTGTGGTAGATTAGATTGCATAGGATTAGATATATTGGATTGGCTAAAACAACTAACGCCGAGAAGGGGGTTTCACAGCAATGGACAGAATTATCTGAGGGTTGAGGGGCAGGAGAAACATTTAATGTCTATAATTGGCGGCGAATGATGCGCCATCTCGTGTAATGTCATGCCGCTTTCGTATGCCATGGCTATAGTGTCGAGTGTCTCCTTTATGTACAACACAAACATTAAACTTTTAAGTCAGAGTTTGTGGAGTTTTTAATTAAGTACAATATATTTGTTTTATAGTAAGACTAACAAGGGTATAACCTCAAATAATAGAAATGTTTTGTTAATTATTTTACTGGATCGTCTTACAAATATATTCATTGTTGAATCTTATAACGGTTAAATCGAGATTTGATAAACCATAGATCTATACATATCTCTTTAGTGTTAAGATACGAGAAGAAAATTGTAAAAAGGCGAAGAAAAGTAAAGTGATAGTAAACAAATAGTCACGCCAGCAGACTTCGCTGAGGTTGTATGTTAAATGTCAAGTCTATAGCTACAAGCGTAGCTAATCTTATTTTGTTTAAACATCTATTTATTCTGCTGATATTTTCGTTGTCATTCTGGTTGCCCAAAAGATTAATGTAAAAATGTTCAGTAACTCTCTGTCAAATCCAGTTGAGTGACATCCAATGATCGAAATCAATGTTGTCTGTGTAAAAATGAAGCTTTATGCAAAATTTTCAAGTCTAGAGGTCAGATCGTTCTTGAGATATCGTGCGGACAGACAGAGAAATTAAATCTTTCCACCCTCTCAAGTGATAGGCTTCGTTATCAATCAACCAATAAAGGAAATTAACTGAATTATCCAGGTGCTTAATACTTTATACTTGTAGAAAAAAAATAAATTGATTCCCACACTATGGTGAGTTTTAAAAGTGACACACACAAACTTATATGTACATTAAAATTGTAATAATTTTATTGAAGTAATAACCATATTATGTAAACTTAAGCTCCAGGAGTTTGGTGACATAAACGTGACGAAGGTGACTTCTAACTCGCTGACAGTGGTGTGGCAGAAGCCTACCTCAGCGCCCCGCTGCACTCAAGGATACAAACTTGTGCTGAGCCACGGATAGAGAGTTCAACCAACAGATAGACGAGACAACAGTTGATATATCAGAGAGCAGGACCTACACTTTCACTGGGCTCAACCAGTGCAACTCTCTACTACATCTCCTGTTGAAGCTATACCAAGTCTACAACTTAAATACACATCCTGCGTTTTACTTCTGTTTCAAGTAAGTACTATGTAATATATGGATATATTTTTTCCAGGGAATTGAAACAATTAAATGTCTTGATGTTGGACTATGCAGGTTAGTAAGCTGGTGAAACTAGTCTAGGAAGGAAGTATGTTTTTTGTATTGAGAGAAAGAGAAAAGAGGTCTCCGCAAGTAGTCCTGAAACGACCCCTTTGCGTCTCCCATACGTCTTAGGTTTAGGCCTTCAGAAACTTTATAGAACATATAAGATTTGAGAGCTCCTGATCTCTGATATCCTTGGGCCTGAGAAGATATACCCCTAGAATAGTTTTCCTGATTTTGCATATGGCAGGACAGTCTGGGCATATAATTTTCTGCTTCTCGGCAGTCTGCATTCATCAGTATGACTTATTACCCACTTTAACAAGATGTTTTCCTAAGAGGGCCATGTCTTGTTAATATATCATTGACACAAGTTGTATATCCTTCTTACTTTGTTTTAAGGGAGTATATACCCAAATACTCGTCTATACCAAACCCCTGCCCTTGACTCTAGGCGTGATTCATCTGCATAATACTTTAGAAACTTTAGTTCGGAAGGCCTCTGTTATTCTCTATTTACATTTATTTTCAATAGAAAGAAGATATTGTTTTTAGGAGTAGTATTTCTTAATCACACTATATAGAACATAAGTTATAATTTCAGCCTCAGGGAATTCCTGCATTATTACCATGTATCCTTAGGCCTACAAGGATGTAGGATTAATCACCTTTTTACTCAGAATCTTCATTGCACTTAATGCGGCAGTCTTCTTCATATCCTGTCCCAAAGGAGTGTATCCTAGAAACGGCTTCAAGTGCCAGAGTTTGAACAGGAGCTCATGCTCCAGTGATGTTTACGCAAGCTAGCCTTTAAAGGTTTTGCAGCCTCTTGGCAGCTGTTTTTCTTCTAAATTCAGCCACCACACAAGAGCTACATTATGAGACCATTGGTTTTATTATGGCGTCATGTATCCCATGTATCATTTTGGGTTTCAGTCCCCATTTAAATCCTAAGAAATGTTTTGCAAGCCTCAATAGCCTTTGTGGCTTTGGAAATTGTGTTTTCGATGTGAGTGTTAGACTTTTGTCTACAACTACTCTTAGATACTTAACTTTGTCGGAATATTTTATTCTCGTATCTTCCAGAACAGTTTATGCAGTTGGAATTTCCTTTTTCTGATGAAGGTTATTATACTTGTTTTTGATGGGTCAATTCTTTGACCCTTCCCATGACACCTGTTGTTTATAAAGTTTAGGGCATCTTCAGTAAGAAATTTCATCGTGCCTTTATTTCTTCCCCTGACCATAAGTACTAGGTCATAAACATAAAATTGTAGATTTATTCCCATTTCTTTTTGTTTTTTCAAGAGGTCGTCAACCATCGCCTATGACAGAATAGATAGTATCTCTTACAGGGGTTATCTTTTCCGTGCTTTGATTGTGGTAAATTCAACACCGAGCTTTGCATTTACCTGTAGACTTTTTAGGAAGGCTACTATCCACTTGACAGCATCTGTTCGAACTTTAAATCTTTCCAGTGCTGCCTGCATGGATTCATATTCTACTCGATTGAATGCTCCTTCAATATCCATAATGAAGCTGAAAAGAGCTTCCTTTTCTTTGAACCTGTCTTACATCACCTCCACTAAACTGTGGAGAGCGGTAGCGGTTGACTTACCTTCAAAGTATGCATTGTGATATACACTAAGTGGGTGTGCCAGTAATGTTTCATGTCTCTCCATTGTCATTTATTATTTTCTCCATGAAGGAGGAGGTTAGGCTAATCGGCTTATACGAATTACGTTAAGATGTGTGTCTACCTTTTTTCTGCATAAACACGACGAGTGTCATTCTCCAGCTCTCTGGAATAAATCCAAAGGCGTAATTGCTTCTAAACAAGTTATTTAAGCAGTTATTTAAGCAACCAACGCCATGTCCAACCCCTTTTGAAGAAGAGTCGGAAAGACTATCCGCCCCTGGTGATTTGAAGGGCTTGAAGGATGTCACTGCTCATTTAACTATTTCTGCTGTTAAGACTCTTTGTTTATTGTTGTCTGGACTTTGCAACCTCTCGACCAGACCTCTCTCCCGCAGAGAATATAAATTATCATCTCATGTCATGCGTCCACCCGAAAAGTGTGTCTCTAACAATAGTTCAAATCTCTCCATCTTACTTGCTGTTAGGCTGCCATTAGCCTTTAGGGAAGACCCTAGTGGGGTTTAATGGTCAGTTTGGAGGGTTTTTTGAAGCCTGATAGCCTTTGGTAGACAGATAATGTTTTTACAGAAGTATCTCCAGGTTCTTCTGTTGTTCTTTCTTATTTCTTTTGAATATTCATTTAGGACATATGATATAGGAACCATTCCTCTGTTCCTCTGTTCTTTCATTCCCATTAGAAGAGTTTTCTAGTTTTTTTTTTTTAATGTCTAACCTTCTTGTCCACCATGGTACATCTTTCTTTAGCCTATTTCTTTTGAGGGGACAATTTGTCTCGTTAGCCTTTATTATGGCATTTTTCTACCAATTGCACTGATCTTTCCAGTTCAAACTCGTTTTTTCTGATAGGGCTCTATTTCCACCAACTCTTCTGCTAGGGTCTCTGTATCCCCTCCAGTTAGTAGGAACCCTATATGTCACGTTCATCTCTACTCCCACCTCTAGGTTGAACCCAATGAAACAATGGTCCGAAAGTGAGGCCTCCTGTGAGACATGCCACCAAGTTGACACCGTCTAGACCTTATCTAAATAAGGTGACATCCAACACCTCTTGCCTTACGTTTGTAATAAACGTGGATTTAGACTCCTTATTTTTAGTTCTAGAATATTAGAAAAAATAAACTGGAGAATCCTCACCTCTAGAGTGATGTTGGTCCTGCCCTAGTAGGTATGCTGCTCATTACAGTCACAGCCGAGGATGGGGCCATAACCACTTTCTCTACAGTACTGCAGCAGCCTTTCTATTTCAATTGGTGGACAGTTTGTATATGAACTAGGGAAATATGCTGAGGCAACAACAACCTCTCTTTTCACTTTTTTGTGGCAAATTCTACTGTCACTGCCATCAAGTCTCTAGTTATTAGTTCAGTAACAGGAAAACCATTAACTTGTTTAGTGAGTAAAATACAAAACTCTTGGTTTTCAATAGTTCGATCATATATTAGATTACCAACCTGAGTCATTAGGCCTCTGATGATTTCTTTGTTGATCCTAGGTTCCTAGATTAGGGCGATATCCAGGCCTATTGAGATAAACCACATTCCCAAAATGTCGGTTGCGCAGTTAGCATGGTGAAGGTTAATCTGAATGAGGCGTTTAATTGCTCCTTTTCCCCTTTCCTTCACCTGGCCGAAACCGATGGTCCTTTCAAGATGGGGTCCTTCTTCAAGAAAAGGGAACATGTTCGTTTTGCCTTGTCTGCCGCACTTTTGTAAAGTATGTACTGGATCTTTTGATGCTTTTGGGGTCTCTTCTACTTCCATTCATTCTACAGTTATATTCTTTGCTGGAAGTCTCAGACTCTCCTGAGTTCTTTTTGGGAGTCATTTGTGTAACTCTGAGTTTTCTTTTTCAACCTAAACTGAATTTTCCTAAACTTATAGCTGATTCAAGGACCTTCATATTCAAGCTTGTTAGCTGTGGCACAGTCGATAGGGAAACGGTACAGACCCATCCTGCCTGCACAACATGTTCCATTCTCCAACTATTAGGCCTTAATTTTGTACCTTCAAGAAATTCATAATCTTTTCGGTGGAGTTGTTTATGCTATTTGGGAAGTAAGCTGTTACGACTCTTGCACGAGGAATCTCTCCTTCTAGTACAATCTTCAGACTCACTCCCTCCCAAGGCCAGACGGTATCCTGTTTACATCACAGCCATTGTACTGTTCCCTGATTTCCTTTCACCTGTGAAAATCAGGACCCCCTGTCTTCTATTAATTCTGTAGAAGCTTTAGAAATGTTGCCCTTCTTCCTCTTTTACGATCCCTTACAGGATAGGGTTCTGAATTGACTTCATTTATTTAGGAGTAAGGAGGCTTTCAGGAAAATCGGAGAGAATTATGTCCACTCTTATTCCCTCTGTCACTTGCTTATAAGGATGTGCAAATTGCTTTGTCACCTGTTGTACTTCTTCATTTTTTATTTTTTAATATGCCCTCCCTTTGTTTTTGTGAACCACTGTTCTTTCGGGATTTGTTTTAAGGCCACTTCCCTGCGAATGCCCATGACTCCAAAACCATGCCATTCTTTTTCTGGCAACGCCACACAATTTAGGAACTTCTGGGCAAACCTTTCAGCTTGTGCTCCCTCTTCCCTTTGGTGATCATCTTCCCGTATGACATCCTTCTCAGAAGTATTGACTAGTACTGAGTCAGGGAATCCAGGATGTTTTCTTCAAAGCCTTCAGTCTCTTTTATTTGTTCTGCAGAGCAAGGGTCAGGTACACCCATTACTAATCTCTTTGTTTTCGTGAACTTTCATCCTCATTTTGAGAGCTGCTAGAATTCTTTGATTTGGTTTTTTGTTTTCATTGTTACTCTTAGTGTTCCCACGAGTAGCAAAGAACTATCACCCTATGCAGTGCTCTGCTCTACATGGGTAAGACTGTGTTTAAACTGGAGTTCACCAGGTATCGAGTTCGCATATTAGAGATTAAGCTCTCTGTTGATGCAACATATGCTGTTCCAACTTGATTTGGAAAGCAGAGAAAAATTAAGTCAAGTGAAAAAAAGAATAGTAGAAGTTAGATTTTTGAAAGAAAATTTTCTGGAAAATGAGTGTAGACCGAAAAGAAAATTAGATAATGATAGATGATAGGAAAGAAGCCAGTCAGGTCAGATCGGAAATTATTAGAATTAGAAGTGGATCAGGCAGTTTCCCAGGTGCACGCACACGGAAATATAGCATTAGATGATGAGAGAAGGTGGCTGTGACAGTGCTTTGAACACACTGACTTGGCTCATGACTTGTGTGGAGTATTAACATGTTGACTGCTAAGAAAAATTCCTTATTTGACGTATACGATAACCAAAAAACAAAAAACTATCAGATTGGATTTTTAACTATGTTTCTATGTATATCTGAGCATACTTAGAGGGTTTACATTTTTATTACAGTAAAATAAAATAAAAATGAATATGTAAATACCTCCAAATAGAATATTATGTCAGTGCACAGACTGTAGAGTAATCTGTGGTATGATAATACGTTCTACGAGAACCTTTTTGAAGTAATGCTACAGCTCCGTGGTTGTTTCATGAAGAGTGAACACTAAATTGTTGCAAAATCTTTACACATTTTCCTAGCAAGATCAAATAAAAATGTTCTATTTAAAAAAATATAAAAAGGTCAGAACTGATGAAATGTCATATAGATAGAATGAATGTTGTAGAAATGTTTAGTCATTTTTAATATCAATTAATAATTTACATAATTTTTAACTATATTGAAAATGAGAATGCTCAACAGGTTTTGCAATATATCTTTAAAACATTATTTCTTTTAGAAAGTAGTCATTTAAACTCATGCAGAAAGTTGTAGTTATATGCATGTCTGAAGTGTTGAAAAATTTGCAGACAATGTTGTGGTGGATTTACGAATGAAGGCTGGGTGGAACAGCCTGCAGCTGGACTGGACGTTACCAGACATATATCGCAACTGTGTGAGTGAGTATGTTGTGCAAGTGTGTTCCACGGACTGTCTGGATAAGGTGACGGTACACGGCATGACGTACTCTGTCTCCAACCTGAGTGTCTGCACACTGTACTCGGGCTCAGTAGTGGTCAAGCTCCCCGATACCAGGTTGTCCACCAGGAATGCCACAGTCTCATTGCTGACCAGGTCTGCAGGTAATTTGGGCTATGATTATTAATTCGTTTTTTACTATTATACTTAGTATAAGCGTAATTCAGATTTTATTGGTTCAAAGTTCAGAAAATATGTGTTTTATTTTTGAATTTTAAACTTTAATCTTGACCAATCTATTGTAAAAAGTCATCAGTCGTTTACGGATGTATTGTATTCCTCAATGGAATTAACTTATAAGATTAATACAATTTATTGATTGTAATTTCATGTATCATACAAAAATATATAAATCACAAAAAATATTATGTCATGATATTTTCATATTATTGAGCTACTACCCTATTAGTATAATGTTATATATTAATAAATCAAATGTGTTAAACGTAATAAATTTCTCAAATATAAATTAATTTAAAAAGATTTTTGTTCATTGCTGTTGAAAATTTTATAATAATGTTGGTAAATGATTAACAAGGCTTGTATCACAGTTCACAAGTTTCGATCAACCAATACGTTAAGTACAATAAATGGTAGTAAATGTGGCACTTGCTGTTCCACTTTATTTCGTACAGTTGGTTTATTCTGACTGATAATAGCCAGTTAGATAAGGAGAAGGGACTAAATAGCTTTCAGGTGGACTAAAGTTAACTTTTAGGTTTTTTTTTCTCTTGCGTATGAACCTAGCATGTTTGTTGTTGTATAAAGCCTTAACAATTTACTATCGTAACAAAATTCTATTGCATAATTGAGATAATACATAGAATCTCTATTTTCAAACATATTCTTTAAAATATACTTAAATGCAGTAAGCATTTAACAAATATTATTAGTTTTGTTTAAGGTTATTTTGTAGTATTTTGAATTTGGACTCATATTCCACTTTCATTATTTCAGAATCTGAAAAGTCACAACTATTCTCTGCAGTGAAAATTACAACAACCACAGTAGAGTTTGAGTGGCATGAGTCATTGAAAATGCCATCTGCATGTGCCAAAAAATTTGTTTTGTCAACTTTGAGCACAAATGGTTCTATTATTTCGAAGCAGAATCTCAATTATAGTCATAGGAATTACACTGTCTTAGATTTAAAGCCATGCCAAAGCTACTCTTTTGAACTCAAGCTTGTGGATGAGCATGGCTCTTCTACAATTGATTACAATGCTGTCAACGTAGTTACAGAAGCTTCAGGTGAGCCTCAACATTTATCCTTAGTTTTAAGGCAAATTTTACTCCATATAATCCAAAAATATGATTCGAAAATCTTACACCCTCTTATAAGTAAATAATAATTACCAATACAAATACATTGTATCAATGCAATTACATGGATTTTAGTATTGACTTAATCTAAATTGATGATTATGCTTTCTAGTATATTTAGTTCTTTATGTGTTGTGTGATAAATAATCCACTATAAACTTGAAATTTTACATGTAACCTCAGCAAAACCTGTTACGTGACACTTGGTGTGCGCACTTTTGCCTCATTTAGCAAAAATTATGCTAGAGAAGTGTTTTTTTTTATTATTTATTTATTTAATTTCATCTTTATAATAATCAAGCTTACAAACTCTGCTCTCAGTCTAATTTTTCTTATCTACAGTTAATCATATGTGTCCTATTCATAATATTATGTTGATTGTAAGATTATTATTTGAACTGCACCACATGTATATTGACATAAATGTTTATTTACAGATCTTATGAGTGTCAGCAACCTCGAACTGGACCGAGTATCCCTTTACTCACTGTACCTAAAGTGGTTCTTGCCAGAAGAGTCGAGTGCGTGTGTGTCAAACTACACGGTGACGTTTCTCACCGCCGACAATAGTACTATGGAGACCATTACACCTAACAAATATATCACCTGGACGGGTGAAAGTACCTGCAGATTGGATTCTGTTTCAGTTCAAATAATAAGTAAAGGACAACTAAGGGGTGTCCCAGCTAAAATATACATCAGGCGAATATATGAAGGCTAGTATTGATCATAATCCGTCTTGTTATTTATTTATAGAATGAGACAACTGACATTCCATTCGATAACATTCAAATATTATAACTCTTAATCACTCATTATACATGTTTACCAATTATCATATAATCATTATATAAAAATTATTCTGATGACTATTATTGCAGATGTGAATTTCTTGTCGTTGATAGGAAACAAAAGATACAACTGGGTGCTCTTGACAAGTAAATCGTTTGTTTGTGTCACAAACTACAAGGTCATATGGTATACCCCTAGTTTCTGGTGCCATAACCTCGCCACTCACTAAACTTCAACCACAGTGTCTCTACAGGTCATCTGCTACCCTGCACCAACTACACGGGTGTGATACAACTATGGAACGATCGCTTCAGACTTCAGGATATAACTTATACCTCAGAAACTGTATATGAAGGTATTGTGTTTTATATATGAGTTGTCATTGTACAGTTTATACTTTATTCTATCTAGTCCATAATGGGGTTTATAAGTTTGATTATTTGGGACTTCACATTTGGTTCTGTTGCTATTTTGCACAGAATTTAATTCAAGATCTAAGTTAATTTATAAAGTTTGATGAATTTCAGATCCATGAAATAAAATAATTGGTATTTTAGAATGAAAATTTTCTTTGCTATATAAACATTTTTGCTGGATAGCATCTCCAACACAAGTGCAAATATAAGTCAACACATAACAAGCTTACAAATTATACCAGGTGTCTTAAAAGTCCCATCCCCTCCCCTCCCCCCCCCTATTAACTTTCTTGTGAATAGAGATGGAGTAATTTATTGACTTTGGTGAATGTTTATATGACCAACTGAGGAGTTTTTTATGTATAAACATTTTTCACTTCCTCCTCCCCCTCCCACAATGGGGTATTTTGAGGACGAGTCAAAATTTTTAAATAGGAACCCCCAGCAAGTGACACCTCATTTAAACACTTTGAATCCCAAGCCCGAGCTCAGGCCGGGCTGTGTCAATATCGTCAATGACCCAAGCCCGAGCTCAGGCCGGGCACTCTATTTTTAGTTCGTGGAGACTGGTAATTCACATTACTGACGTTTTTAGAGGTTGTGATATGTTTAGCAAGTCATATTAGACTAATTTTATTAGTTTTTGGTTATTTATAAACGGTTACAAGAAAACAAATATTATAACAGAAATTGTGTAACAAACAGCTGATACGACGCCGAGTCACCAACTACGCAGTTGTCAGCTGGTGCCGTGACGTCTGCACTGTTTACACTAGCTCTGTGTTTTACAGTGAATTATAAGTTATTTTAGCTACAGTTGTTTATAAAATTAGTATTTGGAGTGCTCAGTTATAGTTTTTATTATGTTATTTATCTTACATTAGTCAAGAACTACGTATTTGTCTGCTAGTGCCGTGCCGTGGCGTCTGTACTCTTTGTACGTCTAATGGCTTTGTGTTTTACAGTGAAATAAAAGTTGTTTTAGTTATAGTTATTTATAAAATTAGGATTTTGTGTTGCTCAATGTTGTTTTATTATGTTATTCAACTCACACGTGTAAAATGAGTGAATGTTTGGATCCCAAAACAACAAAGCTTATCGTTGATACATTGTATAATACAGATTATGACAATGATAATTCAGATTTTGACAATGCTGAATGAACCTAATGGTGTGCTAAATAATAATAGAAAATGTGGTTTTTGAAAAGATAAGTGAGTTTATTGACGACTCTGGGTCTGAATGGGAGTTTGTGGATGATGAAAATGCCGATCCCGACACTGCCCTCTGCCTTCCTGAATGTTTCAAATTATTTCACACTAAAGCTAACTACTTGTAAATAGGACTATATTCTCTCTATTCAACTTTTCATCTCTGTTATTTACCTTGATTATAAATAAATATATTTGAACTAAAACTTCTTGGCTTTATTTTGATGTGTAATATGTTATGGTTAGCAGAAAATAGTCAAGAAGAAAAATGTGCAAATAAATGTATGCGTTATGTTCCAATTTTTTTTTTCTTCAGTATTTTACACACTTTTTATGGACTCAAGATTTGTATTGACTTCAAAAAGATAAGTAACATTTTTAATAGTTTTATTTATATTTTTCTGCTTTTTAATTTGATATATTGGTTGCTAAGAAACTATAACTTAAAATTTTTTTTACAATTTAACTAAAAAACCCTTGAAATGGCTGGGACAGCACATATAAATATTACTAAGAACCCGGGACTCAAAGTGTTAAAAGGTATTACAAAAATAGAAGCAGAATGCCACAAATTATAGGTCTCTAATGTTATTCTACCAAATTTGGAGGCTAACTAAAGTTTGCAACAAAATTAAATTATAAAAATCTTGAAATCTCACCTTTATTTTACTCAGATCAAATGCTCAAAATGACTACCATGTACTTGACAAAAATAAAGCCTGAATTGAAACTGCGTCACACATTGTATAGTATTTCAGGTGTGATGAGGTGGCAAACATCTTCGATCCTTGTCCTTATTTCATCAGGGTTTGTAGGCTTCATGCTATAAACTTTACTTTTGAGAAAACCCCCAAAAAAAATCCAGAGGTGAAAGATCAGGTGAACGTGCCACTTTACCATAGCACCATGTCGACCTATCCATCTGTACAGAAACGTTTGGTTTAAAAATGTTTGGACAATCATATTGTAATGTTGTGGAGTACCGTCCTGTTGAAATACAGGCTCATACGCACCTTATACAAACTCATTTATTGCTGGAACAATGCTGTTTCATAACACGTTTAAGAATTTTAACACCAATTAAGTTTCCATCAATAAAGAATAACCCAACAACTGGATTCCCCAAAATGCCTGCCCATTCATTTAATTTTTGTGGCTGTTGCCTATCATCCAGTGGGGGTTAATGTTTGTCCAATAACAGTAATTGTGCCGATTGACTATTCCATTCAAAGAAAATGATGCTTCATAACTAAAACATATCTGTGATATTTAATTATTATTCTCTTCAATCTTGTGCAACATTTCCTCACAAAACTTGTCTTCGGTCAGGATCGTCTTCAGTTAATTCCTGATTCAGTTTTTTGGATGAAACTTGTGATGCTTAACACTTTATGTACAGAATCTTTTGAAATTCTAACATTAAGCGCAGTGGAACGCAGTGAGTCATGTGGTATAATTTGCTAAAACACAAATTTGAACCTCTTCTGTCATAATGGCAGGGCGCCGTGGACGTGGAGCATCTTTGAAACTGAACGTTGTTGAAAATTTGTTAACTAAATGCTTAATGTATGCCCTGCCTACTGGTCTATCCGAATAGCCAGCAATAAATAAATGAATTGCTTCATGAACATTTCTCCTAGCTTCACCAAAAATCAACTCTATTTTATCCTAATTTGACCGAGCCATGTTTATTACTAATGAAGAAACAATGAAACCTATCACAGTAACTAGACTGAATGTGTCTCACATACTATACTAATATATGTTGGCGTTGCCAATTTTTGTATGAGCCGTCACGATGACATCTTGTCTCTTTCCAGTTGTTTACATTCGTTTTGTTCTTTGGCACAGTATTTGATTATTCTCTATATTTTTATTAGATTACTATTTTTTGTTCACATTATACAAACATCCTCCAAAATAATTATTCCATCTCTATTCATAAGGGGGATGGGATCAACAATACAAGCTGGGATGGCATTGTTAACCTGGGCACTAACAATTTTGATCCCTGTCACAGAAAGCCCTGATATTTTACCCTTACAAATTCAAGGTTCCTGTATCTTCTTCAAGGGCCACATGAAAATCTTCTGACAGAAAGCGTCTGCAGAACACAGTTGAAGCAGCTTTGTTGTGCTGCAGATTGACCTGAAGGGCCTTGACCCCATGATCAGCCAACCAATTTAACCCATTAAATGCATTGGAAATACTATTTAATTGCTGTTATAAACCCACCTTAATGAATAAAGCTGTGAATGTCAAGCACATGAGGTACTTTAAACTAGTAGGCTCACTTCACATTATGTATTACATTGTACTGTGCTTTGAGGAAAAGAGGAGAATGTATACTCACATGCTTCAACAAGCTATGCTTTCCCAGATTACAATAAGAAAAACCACAATACTTATTCCTCTCAATCTTATTATAAATGATTATTTTGAAATGTTGCATGGACATAGTTTCAAGGATTTTCCATTCTTCCCCTTATACCGGAAGTAAAACACAAGCAATGGAAGTAGATGCTTATTGACTAAAATAGTATTTGTAAACTTGCGCAAGTAAATATTGTGTAAATTGGAGTAAAAATGAAGAAATAAAATTAATTATAGTGCCAGAAATATTGTGGATCAAACGTAGATACCTGTACTTATAATTCTAAGTCTGTCTCTGACACCTATATATACATAGGTATATATATACAATGCAAACACAACTGTAAAACTAAAAATAAATTAGACTCTTAGGATGGAATAGACACTTTTTGACAGCAGTAACTTTTCAGTCACAGACAAATTCAACTATGGCACTGGAAATATCTTAGGCGCAATGTAAATTTAAACGGGTGTAAGTGACGCTTTGTAACCAAAGTACGTCTCCACGACCTTTATATTATATATGCATTTTTTTTTTATCGAACCATCAGTGCATACTAATTCACCTGTAGTGTCAGAAAATGTAATTTATTTGAACCAGAAATTCACAATTCTAAAGCCATAAAACTTGAAGCGAGAATGAGTAAAAACGTTATTGAATTTTTGTGTCTTTTAACCATGGACACTGAAATAATGAATACCACATATATGCATACTTATGTTTGAAAAATACCATAGGGCTCCATATTACATCATAAATGCTTTCATTCAAAAGATTACATCCTTCAATTTTGAAAATTGTGTGGGTAGCTGCTAATTTTAAATTCAACATATACCTGTACAATATAATTATATAATTTGTTTTCTACTTGCACAAAAGTCTCTGATGTTTTTAAAAAAAATTGGCACATCTGTGTCAAATAGGTGTCATAAATTGCATAGTCAGCATGACATAATACAGCTAGTGACATATCTTCAGGTTAACTTGTGAAAGATGTATATGTAACTCGCCCTTGGCACATATACGCAAAAATATGTCTTTATTAAAAACATTCTTACCTAAATATAAAGAGATATGTTCTTTAGGTTACTACTATCCAATGTTACTACTGTTATGTTACTTTTAAACATCAAACTTTTGCAATTTTGTAGAACAAACTGAATGCCACAAAAACAATCAAAATAATTTACATTTTCTTTATCATCGTCTCTTTTTATACTTAGTTTTATATAGCACATGATTATCTTCTAAGGGTTTGTCACATGTAGCAGTGAACTTGTTGGTGAGGTTATCTGAGGCCTGCATCAACGGACTTGACAACGACGCTGCTGTTTGTTTTGAGTTTATATTTATGTGTTTAGGCTGAGGATGAACAATCAGTGATAAGACCCTATGGTGCTAGCTACTTATACAGCAGTTGCACTCTCATATAAACTCATCATGATATGATCGGCTCTCTCCACAGCTCTGTCTGGTGATTCCTCTATAATCAAGAGTATTATTTGTTGAGTTTATTTTAATTATACCAGTTTTATTCATCATAACAATTATTTGTTTAACTTAAATTAAATAACTCTATTTCTTAAAATTGAAATGTATTATATGACACTAAAACAGCATCACATCAACAATAGAAGGGTAATAAATTGATTTATGTTGTGTTTTAGAACCAACGCTGACATGTGAAATCAGTGCTGTACCTCGAGGATTTAACGTTTCCTGGCAATTAACAAAAGAAGAATCTAAAAGATGTTTGCATTATATCAGAATATTAGCAAAATCCAATCACAGTTCCTATGAGGTACATTCTCACTATGAATAATTTTATAAGGTTCATTATGATACGCTTTTGGTATGGAAGTATTTCCTCCTTCATCCACAATTCAACAAAGAATACTAAATTTAATACTCCCTATCGTAAGGAATGTTTTTTTTCTGTACTCTCTCTAAATAAAACAGAACCGCTCATGGTTGGTACTAAAATCCTTTCTTGAGAATATATAAATGAGTTTTGTTGAGACGTTGGAAAAATAACACATTTTAAATATTCATAGACAGACTACTTGGTTTTTCAACAAATTGGTTGAGGCAGTTTTATCATTTTATTGTTATAAGGAAGTTTCTTATATCTAAAATGACGTTTTGAAAATTTTAGAACATAATGTCCAAAAATATTCCCTTTACCTTTCTTTGTATGATGTTTGTTTTTGACAATGGAAGGATTGTGAAGGAAACAGGATTTTTCCAGACATTTGCTATCGTTCAGTGATACAATATAATCGTTCACTTTAACTGATTTTTTGTATCACTGAATGATGGCAAATGTCTGGAAAAATCCTGTTTTCTTCCCTATACCTTATAGGATAATATTGCAGCATTCATCAGAACAAGTACTGTTTTTAACCACAGTTTGCAATCTGTAGTTTTAAAAACTTTAATTACTATCGGACATATTTTTTCAAAATTCAAATTGCTTATTTTTCTCAAACAAAAACATATACATGGATTGAACTTCCCCATAAGCGTATTAAGAGTGGAAAATCCTATAGTTAGTTAATGGGACTGATACAACTGATAGAAACCGATAAAAACTAAGTTTTTGAACTAAAAATATTGTTTTAAAAAGTCTCTTACAAAGATTTAATTAAAAAGTGTGGTTTTAAGTTCAATTTGCTATTAAGAGTAATGCATAGTAGTTAAAAATTATTTATATGAGATGGCTTCAGTAATAGCTTTAAGAGGACGTGAATTAGCTCAGACTTGCTTTCGTTCATAACAATAATGTTGCACTTAATCCAAGATTTAGCAATATAAAAAGCCCTACCAAGACAGAAATTTAACTGTGAAATGACTGTCATAAGATTGATTTTTACCAATCAGACAGGTTTCCCACAAATCCATATAGTAAGGATATATTTTGTTTAAAAAGAGAAACCTTGAAAGTACCAAAACAAATACAACTTTGAATACATACAGAGTGTAAATTAAGTCCTTATACACCTGGATATATTACAAACGTGAGATATTGATATAAAATCTTCATCATACCTATTAAAATACTTTTTTGGACTTTTTGGGGGGTAAAAAGTTTTTCACCCCCTTTTCAAAGGGGATAGAAGGGATTGACTAAATTTTCAAACTGCAACCCATATCTTGTGATATGTAATATTAAAGGTCTATTCAAGAAAAACCAAATGACACTGAGAAAATACCTCTACGCCGTTTCTAGCAAAATTCATGGTCAAATAACTCAAAAAAAATAATAATCTTTATGCACAATGCCAATGTCTTGCACATATCAACACAAAGCATGCATGGTATCTATCTTATAATAAGACTTTGAGGGGCCAGCTTACCCCTTTAAGTAGTATCTAATGTTTCTAGGTGGCATTGCAGTGGGATTATATGCTTTTAACTTTTGGTAGGATCGTTATAGAGATATTTTGTTCATCATCGTGTTTCCATTGAATAGACGTTTTAAAATGACATGTCGCAAGATAGGGGTTGTAATTTGAAAATTTAAAGTGGTACCCCCTTCTACCCCTTTTTGAAAAGGGGGTGAAATATTTCTTATCCTTAAAAAATCCAAAAAAGTAATTTAATAAGTATGGTCAAGGTTGTACATTGATATCTCAATCCGTTTTTACTTACACAATATTTATCCAGGCGTATCAGGATTTATTTACACCCTTAGATGTAAGGGGTTGTTTTGCCCATAACTTTTACTAGGACCGCCGTAGAGATATTTGTTCATGTCACTGTGTTTCTTTTGAATTTACATTTCAAATGACATGTCACAAGATAGAGGATGTAATTTAAAATGACCCCCCTTTGCAAAAGATAGGAGGATATTTTTATCCCTCAAAAAGTCCATAAAAGTATTTTAATAGGTATGGTGAAGATTTTACATCGATATCCCAATCCATTTGGAATATATCCAGGCATATCAGTTTTACACCCTGTATGTACTTAAATATTAATCTACACAAAGAAATCATCACAAAATGTACAAATAATTTGTACAACTATTTACAAATAAATAAGTGTCATAATTGTCAAAAAATGTAATACACACAAATTGTCACCTTATGAAATTTGTGTGTGCTTTACAGGTGAATGTTTCTTCTCCTTCGTCAAGTGTAGAAATAGATAATTTGGTACCATGCAGGACTTACACTATAACAACTCAAGTAGTGGGGATTGGTGGCAAACGTAGTAAGAAGTTATCTGAGAATAAATCAGTCAGCCCACAAGGTATGTATAGATATATATGTACTGTTCTTATATTTAAGAACAGTTTCCAAATCGTTGATGCAAGTATTTTACTTTTTATAAAGTATCTATCTATCTATTAATTTGTATGGAACTGTATATCTATGATGGATGAAAACCACTTGAGCAGAGAAACTTTGTGTTTAAAATTCAAATAACTGAACATAGTATTATATTGTACCGTAACAAAATCAGTCAGAAACTAAAATAAGTCAACTCCTACAGTTTATGTTCTGTAATGATTTAGTTTTAGAAAATAGAGGGTCCAGTCCCACCTTTATTACCAGAACTAGACAAGAAGTCCTAGACATAACATCCACAGGACTCAAAAACATAAACATTGTAAGGTGGCACGTCTCAAAGAAGGCCTCACTATTGGATCACTGCCCTATTAGGTTCGACATAGAGGAGATAGGGGAGAAAAATGTAACCCACAGGATCCTTAAATCTACCAACTGGAGGGGATACCTTCATGTGCCCTTTAAAGGTAGACTTCACCTGAAGCATCATTGCACTTAATACGGCTGTCTTTATCACCTCCTGCCCCAGAGGAGTGTATTCCAGAACCATATCAAGTGCTAAGATTGGACAGGAACTCATTGCCCCTGTGATGCTTACGCAAACTAACCTTTGAAGACTCTGTAGTCTCCTGGCAGCTGTTTTTGTTCTACTTTCGGCCACCACACTAACGCAACATATGTTTATTAAGGGTTCATAGATCCATTAAATCATTTTGGGTTTCAGTCCCCATTTCAGTCCAAAGAGTCTTTTACAAAGCTCCGAGGGCCTTTGTCACTTTAGATATGTTCTCAATATGTGGGTTTCAAGTTACCGTTTATCCAGGACTACACCTAGATACTTGATTGTGTCAAAGTGTTTTATCCTGATACTCTACAAAACAGGTTGTACAAGCTGAAACTTTCTTTTCCTGGTAAAGGTATTTGTTTTGTTGTTGGATACTTGTTTTTAATGGGTCAATCCATAGACCTTCCTCATGACACAAGTCACTTATAAATTGGACTATTTTCGTGCAGGATGCACCAAATACTTCCACCATAGTTTTCACTATATAGCATTTAAAGGTGCATAGAAAGCTTCTAATTCAGTCCAATTGGGATTGTGCAAATGTTACATTTCTATTTTTTCCAGTATTGCCAGCTCCAAGGGAAGCAACTATATTACAAATTACAAAAAGGAAAGCAGTGGTGAAGTGGAAAATCGATACGTCAGGCTCGGACTGCGGATTCACTGACTTTAGGGTGAGCTGCGAGCCTTCGGCAGGAACCGTGTCCTTCTCCTCACTTACCTCACCAATAACAGTCACCATCAATGGGTTGGTGCCCTTCATGCAATACAAATGTAAAGGTGTAGTCGTCAACAATGCAGGACCATCCAATTTCTCAGAAGTTACCTTCAGTACATTGGAGGGTGATGAGTACTTCACATCTAATAACCTATTCAAATTAATTGGATTATTTTTGTTAATGGTGGTGGTAGTTTAAAATAGAAATAAAATGTACATAGGAAAATTACAATTCCATCTCTAAGAAAAGGAACAGAGAGCAACAATTCAAAAAGTTATCATAGTCTTAAAAATATTTCAATTTTTTATAGATTTTTGAATCAAATATTAATTATTTTGTTTCGTCAAATGTATTTTATTTAACTTTATTTACGTTTTCTCTCGTTATTTAATTTATATCTTTTATATTACAAGCCTATTCAATTTCATTTTATTATTCCTTTTTATGCCTCATAACAATTATTTTTCTCTCACTTTATTTTAAAGTATTGTAGAGTTTTCTCTTCTTTTTCTGCCCCTTTCAAACTTACTATAAAGTGTTTAAATGTTTGGTACAAAAGTCTGGGATGAAATACTATGGTACAGAAACAAGATAGTTAGGTACATTGAGGCACAGTATACTTCTATACAGTAATGTGCATAAAAATACATTGAAGTTTCTATAACAGGAAAAGAATTAATTGTATGACCAATTTAAGCTGTTTTAAATAGAACTAATAAAAACATGTTACTACCATCAAAACATTTTTAGATGTATAGTCTATCTAAGACATTTTCATAATAACCATTAACAAAATAACTTGAGTTAGAAGTACCTAGACAGGTCATCTCCCCATTACCTCTATTCATTTATTAAACAAACATCATACCTTTTACCATGGACAAAAAGCTCAATTTCATTATCCTTTTAATTTAGGCCTAGTAAGAAGGGGGACGCTGCTTTAGCACCCCCTGGAATAAGCACCCCCTCGGGCTCTGACGTCACGGCAGGGGGGTGCTAATTCAGCGCACGGACACGGACCAGGCACTGAATTAGCACCCCCCGACTACAAGGGGGTGCTAAATCAGCGCATGAACATGGTCGATGCCCTGAATTAACACCCCCCTGTTCCAAAGGGGGTGCTTATTCAGCGCATGGACATGGCTCAGTCACTGAATTAGCACCCCCTAGCATTCAACCAGCAAAAAGGATATTTATATTTTACATATTCAATTTAATCATAAGTATAACAGTTGTTATCTGGATTTTTGTGACGCTGCCACTTATAAGCTACTATCTACGATTGTTTTTGCAATTTCCGATACACGATTAAATACTATAATAATCAAATATGGCTACTTTCTCTTCAAAATTACCATAGACTTAATATTACATAATAATGCTCCGACTAACAAGGCTAATTATAGACCTTAGCACTCCTCCCTCTCACACGCATTGTCATATTTGTGTAATAATTTTCACTCATGACTTTGCTTTCTTAATTTTTTCTAAATATCACCTATTAAAATAATTAATTAAATCATATCCTTCATTTATTCTATTTCAGTTTATTCTTTCAGTTAATACGTTTGTAAATTTAATTAACGCACTGCTAAATATATATATTATATATATAAAAAACATAAAATTCTCTACGCACAGATCATTAAAGCCCATGTAGGCTCTTTTCCCCTTTACGTTTTTTAATTACGAGTATACAGTAATTAGAGACAAACTAAAACTAATGATAAATGCTGCTCTTGTTTTAATTTTAATTAGCTGTCTTAATTTAGATGTATTGATTCATTCTTTTGAGATATAAGATTTGTATTATTGTATATTAAGTTCTTTCATATCAACTATAAGAATACTATAAAAATACCATCATTTGTTTTCCTCTCGAATATAAGATATTTACTGCTGTATCTACAGTTATATACATTTTTGTGAAAGTAAAAGCTATTTTTGAGTAGATTTTTGGAATATTACGAAAGGTAAAATGTAATTATGGTTTTTATACACAATTAGTCTAGTATCTATGCTGTGTCATTTTTATTGTACAGGTATTGAGTACTGGGCGTCCATACCAATGGAAGATCTACTCATAGTCTAGATAAGGGTATTCACTGAGCATTAACAGTTAATCCAATCCTTAATCCAATCGTGAAAACTCAATGAAACATGTTTCTAGATATAATTAAAACTATGTTATTTGTATACGAATCCATAATTAAACTATTTATTTCATTTAATAGGTTCACCGAAATGGAGTGTTCTTTTTTTAGTTTAATTAACTCAAATAAAAAAAACTAATATAATTTTGAAAACAATGTAGGCTCGTATTTTAGGCAAAATAAGTTGACTGTTACACAGTATAGAATTTTTCTTTGGCGGCATTTTTTTCATATTTAATTTTAATTACATTTCAAAATTAGGTTTTATGGAATGAAAACAGATGAAGCATGAAAAGCATGGAAGCATGAAAATTCATGGACAAAAATCATGGAATGTTGCATTTAAATTAAAATTGGAATATTTTCGAATGACCATAATTTATTTCATCAGTAGTATGCCATTTTTTTAAGACGTACAGGAGATGTCTATGACGTACCAGTTATTCTACAAAAGTTCCGTACGAAGGGGCGGGTATCAGCTAGTAAACATATTATACAAACTTGATACTCCTTATTTTTGCCTTCACATCGTTGCTCGTTATATATCGGCCGTCTACCAAATATGAAATATACAGAGTGAAATCAACCAGCAAATATCGATTGTAGGACTGTAGGTGCACACATAATTTTGACGAAGCTGACGAAACCCGTCCGTGCACTACCGACCCTACTGTCCAAAACTGATCTAGCCGGATCAAGTGGTCGAGTAATAATATCGATGTTATTCTCAGTTGTTATTCCTATATTAATACAGAACTTATTATGTATAGTGAATTTGTTTGATGAAATTTCGTAAAAAATATAAGAAGAAATCAAACAATGTTCGAGTGTACAGGCCCAAGGTGTGGCATATTATACTCTCTAGGTAAAGGATACTTTTACACGAGTAAAGAGAAAAGATAAACTAGAACACGGTAATTATGTATGGACAAAAACTGAAAATCATCGCCTGTTTGTATGCAGTTAAAGAATCTTTAACTATTGTGTTTTACATTAGTCACACGTGCACTTCTAACCCCATGTATCTGGGAGTGTCAAACTTAAGGATGAACATTCTTACAATATTGTATAAAGAAGAGTGATATCTCAGTGAAGTCTTTAATAAAGCGTCTATAAAAAGGTAAAATTTAAAATTACACTTCAGCTTAGCTGTACTTTTATTTTAAGGCTATTTATATCGGAAAGTGTAATGAACGTTGTTACACTCTAATTTTCAATTCGTTGCAATATTTATAGCTGATTTGTAAACTAGGTAGTCAACAGATGTATAGAAGCATAAATATTACTTCAGTAGTAATAAAAAAATACTATACAAATATACATAATATTTCATTTTGTATACAGTAAATTTTATGTTTTTTAATGTTTTATTTTCCGGGTAGAACAAAATCTTCAAACCTCGGTTAGAACAAACTTAACAACTGCAACAAATAGCAATCTTTACTGGTACATTTAAGCATCTACGTTTACCACCGTAATCAATAGCATATCTACAAACTCCGTATAAATTTACAAGCCAGAAGTAGGTCTGAGGTCTTCCATTTAAAAAAACAAAATATTAAATAGAAATATAATAACTATAACATAGACATTTTTAATTTTAGGTCTAGGTAATCAACATGTATTAGATTGTTTTTTCTGACGTCTTAATCAAAATAAACTTATATTCACAAATAATTAAGGACATTATAACCACAGTTCAGCAATGTAATGTTAAAATCACCTGATTAGAGCAGCTAAAATCAAAAACAGCTGATTGTTGCAGCCCACATTCAGTGCTGTCATATAATAAAGGCGGATATTGTTTGGTAATTGGTTTTAAAAAACAGTAATTTGGTTTTATAAAACAAACTATCTCCCTTATTTCACAACCAATTTTTAAAACTTGGTATCGTTGGATTTTTAATTAAATTGTGTAATAATTGAGATCTTGTTTACCATATATCGCTTTTAAGATATTTACACTTAAAGATTTTTTAGAAATCACTATTTTAAAAATAAAGCTTGTAACAAATTTAAATTTTTGATTTAATTATTTCTTAAGGTTATAAAGGTATATACAAAATTTTAACCTAAAAAATCCATCAAATATAAATAGTAAAGTAAAAAAGACAAAAACAAAGCAAAATTGTGGCTATTTGAGTAATTATTGAGTTTTAGAGAGGTGAATATGAATGTTTTTGCCTTTGGTCCATGAATAATGTCTGAAAATATTGGTAGAGGTTGTGGAACACTCTGTATATTAATTTTATATTCTGAGTGTCCTGTAATTCTTAGGACTATATACCGCAACTGCTCAGGTCATGGAAAACGCATTTCAATATATGGAAATAGATCTTTGGTGCTTTGTTTCCTATCCGTCAGTCTCTATGTGTTTTTTATAGACAAATTCGCTTTACTATCTTAAAACGAATAAACAAATCCTACCTAATTTGGATCAAATATTTGTGGTAATAAGGCCAGTTATAAAAAATATTCATTAATACTTTCGAAATGGCGGCCATTAAATCTGATTAACTTTGAATGCCTTAAAATCCAGCAGGTATACAAGAATAAATCTGATCGTTGATTTTATCACAAATCTAATTACTTAAATACTATTTCAAACTAATAATAAATAACTCATTAAGAGCATATTTACTGTAAAAAAACATGGTTCGTGAAAATAAATTAACATCAGCTTTAGAGTATCTTGTCCCTATTTTTTTTATTTTTGTCATTTATTATGCAAAACATTTGAAATACATGTTTCAGGCCTATCTAAGGATAGAATAGAATCATATATTTGATGTTTAATGAATTTATTTAAATATCTGTTGTTTTAGGACATATTTATTTACGAAAATTTAGTCAAGCGACAATCAGATGTATTTCTAATAAAACCGCTTATCTTTGATTTTGTCATCTATAACAGCATTACTGTCTGAATATTACTGGACGATTTTTCTTGTTTATTATTCTTAATATATAACAAATAACCTAGTCACTTTATTTAGTTTTTTTAACATATATTGTGAATAAATTTAAGCTTTATGATAAATACAACAGTTTATTATTGTTAATTAAGACGTTTGTTTTTGTCCTTCATTGTTCATAAAGGCGTTCATTGTTGATAAATTTGCAATATCTCTAGTAGTTTTTAATTTATTAGAAAAAAAGTTGCTTGGCAACAGATATTAATGTATTTCCTGTACTTTAAATGAAGGGACTAAGATGTGAGCACAATTGGCATAAGATATTCTGGAGCTGCCTGCCGTTTACTCGATTTTTGTATCGTGACCTACTCGCTGAGAACCTCAATGTCGACAGTGGTTTGTTACAGTAAATCTGTGCATATGATATTTTATATTATTTGGTCATTAGATTTGTGATAGAACTCTCTCAAATTCATTTTCTTGCAATATTTAGAATAATTTCAGATTTTAAGAAGTTAAAAGGTAAAATATTTTAATAGCAACTATTGTGAAAGTATTAAAGATAACATCATTATATATTTTTAGCCGCCATAAAATTTTGACCAAGACTTGGTAGGATTAAATTTATTAGGTTTTTTTTTAGATTTTAAAAGATATTCCATTTTTAACAACAACAAAAAAACGCACACTAACCGACAGAGGGGAAATTAAGCAATGTAGATCCATAATACTCAGTATATAAATGTATGTTTTGACCTAAGCAATAACGCTTTTGAAAATATGGTAGTATATTTATTGCTACGTGTTTTAACATTGTTTTTTTTAATTATAGTTGAACTCACTAATATGGATATAACTGAATGATATTGATTCTTGTAGATATAAAATAATATTTAAATTGTTTGTCAAGTGTGTTTGAATTATACTATTCAGTTTAAATAGTATAATTCAGTTTATGATGGGTCCTTAAAAATAATTGGCTCTTAGCCGTCACAAAATTACAATTTCACGGTTCTAAATTTTCCCGCTTTTGATTGGTATTCGAAAAATTAAAATAAATAAATAATTGTTTTTAAAGTGGTTAATAGGTTGATATAATCTCTGACTATGTATATTTATTACGCATGCCGGATTTACGCAATATCAGTTCCTCTGCGTTGTTCGTACCATGATTTCAAATTAATTTTACTTTAAAATTAACCTGTATTTGAATGCCTAGAATCTAGTTTTTTACTTAAGTATACTTCATGCATAGTTTTTACAATTGGTAATGAACTGTTTGTTTTTGAAATATTAAGTAAACCACAGCAATGCAGTAAATATACTCATTGAAATATATTAAAATTATTATATATATACAATTATATATAATATATATGACTATATATAATATATATATATATATATATTATTTTATATAATATATATGACTATATATAATATATATATATATATATTATTTTATTGAAAAATAAATCGCAATATGGTTAAACGTTTATTATTCTATTCCATTGGGGTAATTATTCATCTCATCAATACGGCGTTGATTTAGCAGCCCCCAGATTCAAAGGGGGTGCTAAATCAGCACATGGGCACGGTCAAGGCGCTGAATTAGGACCCCCCTATTCGAAGGGGGTGCTAAATCAGCACATGAACACGGTCAAGGCGCTGAATTAGGACCCCCGTATTCGAAGGGGGTGCTTATTCAGGGCCTGGACACGGCCACTGTGCTGATTTAGCACCCCCTTTCGTGACGTCAAAATGACGTCAGTAGCGAGGGGGTGCTATGTCCAGGGGGTGCTAATTCAGGCGCACCGTAAGAAGGCCTACACACACACACACACACACACACACACACAAAAATGTGAAAATGAGATTCTTATTAGCAATTATTTTAACAATTATTTTGTAAATATAGTGAATGATTTAAGATATGAGTCTTTTGGGTGTGACATGTTTATTGAGAGTCATTTAGATAGTGTTGTTTACTTTGATAAGTTCACCATAGGTATTAACGATGTGCTTAGGATAGTCTCCAGTATGAAAAATACAAAAAGGTTCTGGTCTCGATGGTATAAATATTTTATCAATAAAGAATAATATTGATACATTAGCACCAGTCCTTACAACCATTTATGAAAAATCATTGAAACAGGGTGTCTTTCCCACAAGCTTCAAGGACGCAGTTGTGGTGCCTGTTTTTAAGTCGGGTGATGATATGCTCGTCTCCTCATATCGGCCAATCTCCCTTATAAACACTATTGCTAAAATATTTGAGGTATTTATTAAGGAGGAGCTTTTAAAATATTTTTTAAACAAAAGCATTTTTTCACCACAGCAATATGGGTTTTTGCCAGATCGTGGTACTGATTTGGCAATTGAAGAACATATATGTGAAATAGCATCACTAGTTGATCGCAGTAGGTGTACTTTAGCTGTATATTTGGATTTTAAGAAAGCGTTTGACGTTGTAGATATTGATATATTATTAGACAAAATTAAGGGATATGGAATAGGTGGCCTTGCATATAAATTACTAGAATCCTTTTGCAAAAACAGAAGACAAACAGTCAAAATAAACAATACATATAGTGAGTTATTGCACATTAGGTACGGTGTTGCTCAAGGTGGGGTGGCAGGTCCGTTAATGTTTTTGATCTATATTAATGATTTATTGAGTATTCCATTGAATTCGTCCATATTTGCCTATGCAGACGACACTGCTATTGTGTGTTCAGCTGTGAACCGATATGCCCTTAAAGCTAAAATAAATAGAGATCTAGAGGTTATTTCAAATTGGTTAATATTAAACAGGCTTTTGATAAATAATTCAGTCTAAATGTATTTTGTTCACTGGTTCTTCATGCGATGTAGATAATCTCACGTTAGAATTTCAATTGGTCTGTCACAATCATCAATGCTTATATGAATGTACATGTGAAAATATTGGTTTTGTTGACTCAGTTAAGTATTTAGGCGTTTTTATTGATAGTAAGTTAAAGTGGAATAAACATGTGGAGTACTTAGAATCAAAACTCAAAAAAATCAATTATGCTTTATATTATATAAGGAACTTTTTAAGGAAGGAGCATTTAAATTCCCTTTACAGATCTTGGTTCGAAAGTACAGCTCGTTATGGCATCATTCATTATGGGGGGACTTACCCTACAGTATTAAAATCAATTGTAATGATACAAAGGTTTGCAATAAGAACTATACATTTTATTAAAAAATCAGAGAGTATGTCTTATTTATTTTCGAAGAATGATTATCTTACAATTGATCAGTTGTATTTGTTGACTGGTTTGTTGCATACATATAAGTTTTTTGGCAAATATAGCTTGAAACAATTTAATGCTCCTACGCGAACTTCGCAATTTATTACTATTTCAACGCCGAATTTCAGAAAAGAATTTTGTAGAAGACAGTTTTGTTTTGTTGGAAAAGAAAATTTCAATAAGATTATTGTACACTTTGGTAACGACATTTTAAATGAGGGGAAACCTCGTTTTAAAATGAAAGTTAAGAGCGCAATTCTCAAAAACGAAATTAATATATAGTAATGGTATTAGTCTGCATCTCAGAAGCATAGCTTATATATTTTGTGTATTGACAAAATATCATAATTAGTAAATCGTTTTAAACTTTGTTCGTATTAAAAATATATTTATTGAATTGTTAATTATATATGGTTTATTGTTGATATTTCTGTTAGAATTTATTGTATATTGTTGTTGATCTGTTAGTTGTTTTCTGTATATTTATTGTTGGTTTGTATTTGTTTATTTATTGCAGATGTTTTTGTTAGATGTAGCTTTAAAAAATTTATTTTTGATTTTTAATAGTAGTTTATTTATTTATTGTTGATATTTTTTGTGAAAATTGGTAGTTAAATAATTTGGCACGGAATTTACTGTTCAGATGCGTGTTCTGTTAAATATAGAAAATGCATGTTGTTACTTGAAGTTAATAGTGTTGATATAATGATGAACTAATAATTGTTACAAGACTGGCTGACAACTAATAAAGTATGCTGTAATTAATTTTGTTTCGTATGTTAATAGTATTTCCGCACGAGCTCTGTGAGCTCTTGGAATGTTTAAAAGTATTGTGAACTTTCTTGAAATAAAGCATTTGTCTACTGTCTACTGTCTACTGTCTACACACACACACACACACACACACACACACACACACACACACACACACACATATAATTTCAATTTTTAATATTGAATCGTAAAAAGTACTTGCTCCGCCGGGACTCGGACCCGGATCTCTCACTTGCCGGGTGAATGTGCTACCATTACACCACAGAGCCCTCACTTTTTACGATTCAATTATTTTGTATTTGGCTGTTTCTTTCACATACAGGTATGTGTTTAAATAACCAAACATTTATATATATAAAGATTTACTCTTAAAGACAAATAGTGTTATTTATTTGTGTTTAAGTACAATTTAAAATGTAGTTTTAATAAACTATTGTTTTAAATATAGTTAAACACAATTTTATGTGCAGTGGTTCATCCTTTCCACAACTACTGATTAATATTGCTGTATGATTCATATAGTGATAAGTATATGTTTGATGTTTTAAACACAATTAATTGGTTCAAGAACTATTTATTTTAAAACACAAATTAAATACCCTTGTGGAGGTTGCCTTAAAAATATAAATAAATATTCTAAGGATGTGATTTGCTGTGAAAAGTGTCAAATCTGATACCACTTTAATTGCACAAACGTCTAACATCGATCTAAACGTCTAACATCGATATAAATGATCTAACATCGATATAAATGATCTAACATCGATATAAATGATCTAACATCGATATAAATGATCTAACATCGATATAAATGATCTAACAAGGATTTTTTAATGGGAAAATTCAAGATGAAATGGATGTATAGCAAGTGTACTCTAGATAAAACAAATCATTTTATTCAAGATGAAGAAATGGATATGAGTGTGAATGACTTAAATACACTGTCCAAAAACCAACTTAAGAGTACAGAATTAGTAGTAAAAACTTTAAATGAAGATATTATAAATGCTCAAAAAGAAATAAATAAACTGAAGGATGAAACATTCCACTTGGAACATTTACTCCTAAAGAAGGTAGAAGAAGTGGTGAAATCTGAGAAAATAATTGATGATAAGTCCAAGGAGAGTTCCAAAAACAGATGTGACAAAGAATTTTGTCAATACAAAGATAAGCCTGCCTGCTAGTGACAGTAAATTACTCTCCAATCTTAATTTTCCACCTCTTAAAACTAAAAACAAAAATTACCAAAGAAACACATTACACATCAAAAAAGGTCTCAGGGCAATGGTTTCTTATCTGAGAACCCCTTTGAATTGCTCAATAGATGACGAGACACAAAATAATATGTGTGTTGATATAGAAGAACAGGAAACTTTTCTAAACAAAGTATTAATGTGTGCAGATAGCCATTGAGGAGATTTGGCATTTCAACTGAACAAAGAAATCTCTGGAAACAATTGGCTTTGTAAAACCTAGAGGACAAACTAAACAGATTTGTGAAATGTTTAATTAATAAGGACAAAATTTTGAATGAAAATGATGCTTCAGTGATAATGAGTGGATCAAATGATGTCTCACATAATGAATCACAGGATTTTCTGTATAATATAAAAAAAATAAAAAGAATTAAAAACTAAAAAGGTTATAGTAGTAGGTATACTCAATAGATTTTACCTTGCCAGTTTGTCCTGTGTAAATACTGAAATACACAAAACTACTTTGGCTCTAAAAGAACTTTGCAAACAATGTTTTAATGTTTATGTGGTTGAAGCAAGTACTCGAGATTTGCACAACCGACATGGCCAACATTTCAATATTTGAGGGAAAGAATGGTTGGCAAACAAAATCATTGAAGCAGTGAAAAGCCCCAGAAATGAGTCTAAATCTGATCAAACACAGTCATTGATGGCAGTCTGACGGGAAATGAGCAGCAACCATTGATGAAACAACTGGTCACATAGTACTTGCAATTCAACAACAAATAGAGGACAAAGCCAGCACACATCCCAGCCACTGGGTATTCCGTGTTTGGCCCAGGTTGTTACCTACCATTGTCATTGACAGCAATGTTAATTATTGTGTAGATTTTAATGTCTTTCACTTAAATATACAGTCTATAAAGAATAAGATTGTTAAGTTAAATATATGGTTAAGTGACTTTAAAATTCCAATTGATGTAATTACTTTGGATGAACACTGGTTGGCTGAAGATATATCTCTTCTATATGTTCCTTGAGGTTACTCACTTGGAAGTTACTTTGTAGGGATCTTCCTCATACACAGGGTGGCAGCAGTATGTATGTTAAAAGGGATATAGAGCTTGAAGTTGCAAATCTAAGTAATTTTGTTACTTCTTTTGTTTTTGGAGCTTCTGCAGTCTTAATTCCAAAAATAAAATTTCTAAGTCACTATATATTGTAAACCAGACTCTGATTTGAACAAACTTTTTAGCTCCTCTGAAGTACTTTTTACACTTTTATAAAAAGCATACTATGATGTAAGCATAATTGTAGCAGATGATTTTAATATAAACATACTTAAGAAATCTGTTCAATCTGAAAATTTTTAATCTATTGCGGTCCACAATCTGTACGGTTTAAATTTTGAAATAACAAGAGAAGAAGCTTGCCTGAAAAATATTATAAGTTATACAAATAAAGAAAACTGCAGATGTAGCATAGTGGAGCCATATTTGTCTAATCACACTGGTGTTTTGGACTAGTTTTTTATGAGTATAACTTGTCAAAAAAACACAAAATTCATGTATAAAAGTCAGAACTCCTAACACCAAATACTATTAATATGTTTAGAAACTGACTGGATTGTACTTCAGTAATTTTCTAAAGTAGAAGAACCCTTTAAATTATTTTATTTATTTAGTGACAACAGCTCTTCAAGAAAGCTGTGTTTTAAAAACAATCAGAACAACAATTCTAAGAAATGAAATATTAAACGGTTTACACCAAAACTTAAGAGTTTAAGAAATTTAGTTTTAGTTTGTTAAGACATAAGGTACAGAAAATATGTTTACAGCAAACAAATTATACAAAAATGCAAGAAAATAATATAAAACCATTATCAAACAAGAAAAACAAATAGCCAATGAAAGTTACATTAAAAACTCTAAGAATAAATGCAACGCATCTTGGAAAGTTATTAAATCAGAGGCAAAAATTGAGACAGAGTTTCATTGGTCTTGTATTAACTCTAACGATTTTAATACTTTCTTTGTCAATGTTGCAGTTGACTTGAACAAAGTTTATTGTGTGCACAACAATGATAGGGCTAATTGTGCCGAGTAATTATGCTAACAGATGGTGTGGTCAGAATAATAAATTTCATTGGTATTTAATTTCTATAAAGGTTTTTTGAAATATGTCACTGAATTAAGTTTGTAAAATAGCGAATATTACTATGGATTTTCAAATAAAAGTTTTATCCAATCTATAAGAATAAGGGTGATAAATTAGTTCCCTCAAATTACAGTCCAATTTCTTTAATACTAATCTTTAGCAAAATATTTGAGTAACTGTGTTAAAATACAATTGCAAGGTTTCTTTTTTTTTTAATAATAATTTATGCAAGGAACAATGAGGGTTTTTACCTGGACTTAACATACAAAAGCTGTTGAAACCAAAGTAGATATTATAAATAATTGGAGTATAAAATGTTGTCATCTGCAACTTTAATTGACTTGGCCAGTAATTTGACAGTATTCCCCATGATTTAGTAATAAATAAGTTGTACTGTTATAGAGTGAAGGATATAGAACTTAACTTATTAAGATCGTACTTAAAAAACAGAAAGCAAATAGTTGTTCAAAAAGAAGATGTCTTGGACCTACAAAATATTCAAATTGGGATACCTCAAGGGGACTGTTTTGGGTCCTTTCTATTTCTTGTAGCTGTTAATGATTTTTCCTTTCAATGTTCCCTTATAAGTTGGTTCTCTTTTGCGGATGAGACCACACTCTTAAATCACCACAGTACTCTGAATTAATTAGCTCAGCAAGAAAATTCAATGAATGGTAGCAACCAAGTGGTTTCGGGCTAGTTAATTTCATTATCAATGATACTAAAAACTGAGTGTATAATATTTTTCTCTGAATCATAATTTACATAAAAATATTAAGCCTGTTAAGTTACTGGGAATTCATTTAGATAGTAGGTTAAGCTGGGAAATCCATATAAAATAATCTTTGTAAAAAGTTAGCTAGAGTTACCTTCCTTTTGTGTGAATTGAAAAAACTGTGTTTATGAAGATTTTATTAATAAATTCCTATTATACTTTTTTTCATTCTCATCTGGTGTATGAGATAAAACCTTGTGGGGAAACATTTGTCATTCTCAAAAAAGGCTGTTGTATGGCAGGAAAAGGCGAGTAAGAATAATTAAGTACCGGGGGATTCTTATGTAACAATAATCATAACAATAAGAATAATCAAAGGGATTCTTATGTAACAGCGAGGAGAACTGAACTAACAGAAGAGAGAACTACAAATAAAGACCTTGTCTGTATATATATATTTCAGTCCTGTAAGTGTTAAAGAACATCTACAAAATTAGACAATTAGAAAAGATCGTTCATGTATATAAGACTAGAAATAGGTATGTTACATTTATGTTAGGTTAGGCTTCAAAAACTAAAAACAGCCATAGTTATACGAAAATTAATCTATTTAATAAACTGCCAAAAAGTGTGTGTGTGGTATGTCAGCCTTTATAAATTTAAAATAGTCCTTAACAAATTGTTAAAAGATCAAACATTCTGTACAGTTGATGAATATTTAGCAACCAATTTTCACAATCTAAAATTTTATTTTTCTGTGTTACCTATATGTTTAAGGAATATATTATTATGTTTGTTCTGACTCATTTTTATATTTGTTAAATTTGTTTAAAAAATATTTAATACGTTATTATTTATTTATTATAATTGTTATTGTTTATCTGCTTATTATTAATAACTACTCTTTGCTATGTTTAGTATTCTTATTTTACTGAGACCAAGTAATATTATTCTTTGATTGTAAAAACAATCTATATACTTGTTTATATTTGTTGTTTAGCTATAAAGAAATATTTTAAACTAGCAGTTGCCCGCGGCTTCGTACACAATTTCCCGTTGAAAACAGTACAACTATATTCACTTATTCTTTTTCTATCACATTCTAAACATTGCTGAGATAATTGATAGTCCGTTCCTTCGTGAGCCTCTTGGGCGTATTATGAAGGTATGGATCATATTTCCTGCCTCTATCTTTCGTGGTTTTTGCTAGGTGTTGATAAGTTATTCAGAACGATTAATGCATATGGATGAATCTCGGTAAACTAATTAGGTTATAAAGAATCAAATTCGGTCTGTTAAAATTAATTTTCTGTCTAAGATATTTCCAGTATTATTTAGGAGTGTGCCTTCAAGAAAATGTATCAAAGAACCCCAATTTCGATCATAAAGTGTCTTCTTTCGGCTCTTTTCATTTACCTTCGATGTAACCAAATTCGTTTACCTTATGTGCAAAAAATTCACGGATTTGTACAATGAGGTTGTTTTCATAATAGCGTGTAATAGTATTTTCATTGCATTAGATAGTTTATTGATCATTGGTGCAATCTGAATTTAAAATTAGGCAATGACGTCTTCTATGCAACCTGCTTTACACTACTGATCAAGCACTTTACAATAAAAGTTTTCTAAATTTTAATTGTAAACAAATGTTTCTTCAGCTGAAAGTATTAATAGCTGTTAAGTATCAATTCGCTTTGTATTACGTGTCGTAGCGCAGTCTGTCGGATCCAATATAAAACACTCCAATATTCAAAAACAATTTATAATTAAAATATTAATTAGATAAACTATTTAAATTGGATCAAATTGGTGAATCTAAACCATTCTCGAATTCCACTGAAAACATACACAAAATTTCATCAAAAATCGGTCCAATAAGTTTCTGAGTCTATAAAAGAACAAACACACAAGCATTCATTTTTATATATAGATAAAATAATAATAGTTTTATGTGTTGTGCTCATAAAAGAAAATTTTCATCATTCTTATAAGTAAGTATTGTAGACTGATTATGTAATCTCTCTTCTGCTTTTTAACCAATACAAAATAATGTTGTAATCTTATTTTATCAAATTTTAACATTTTTTAATGTTAATTTTATTTACTTTGATTTATTTTTGTTCTACTACTTGTGTTGTTTTCATGCTGTTGAAGATTGTAACAGAATTGTTATCTAATGACAAATAAAGAATCTTGATTCTTAAATCGAGCGAAGTTAGAAATAAATTTTCAAAATTTACTTGAGCAGAAAGACTAAGATATCTGACATAATGCCAATGCTGATTCTTAATTATGCAAGTTTATTCTATATGTTCAATTTTGTGCTAATAGTTGAATGATATCATTCTTTTATCAGGATGACTACCAATAGAGATAATAATGATGTGAAGAATCATCTCAACACCCTAAAACAATTTTGGATATTTTAAGGAAAGTTTTTAACAAAACCTTATATCTTGTAAAATTAAAAGGATATTGGATTACACATCCTGAACTTTTTCTGAACTAAATATAAATACATAAAGGACCTATTTGATTCAAATACGCAAATTTATGCAAGGATTGCTGGAAAAACATGAAGTAAGACCATTCATATTAGGCTGCACTATGCTTCTATATATCTTATCACCTGTCATTTCTTTACACCATGTTTTTTGTATGTAATATGAATTAGAACAAGTCTCTTTATGTGTTGCATTTCTGGTTCTCATAAAGAAATGATCAAGCACATTTGAAGAGAATGTAGAGTGCACTAAAAATGTTGTTTTTACAGAATTGTAAAACAAAAAACCACAACCTCTAGAATTGGAAAATTATATTCTTGGAATTGTAAGTAAAAAAATATATATTCTAGTCTATTTTTAAAATTTATTCACTTTTTATGTTTACTCAATTTGTTGAAACATTAATAATGTGTTATCAACAAAAACATTTCGGTAGTGGTATACGAGTCAGCAGGAAAAAGCAAACCTGAACCGTAACCTGATTCCGTTTTACCTGATTGGTGGTAATTGAAATTAAAGCAAAGGAAATCGCTAGTATATCCATTATTTTATATCCATACAGATATGTATTATACATTGTAGATGGCAATTTTCAAATGGATTATAAGAATTAGTAGAGTCCATATTTATCGACATTTTTCTACTGTTCATTCAATGTACATATAGTGATTATTATAACATTTTGGCCTCATAATGTTTTTCTATATATAAAACATAATATAATACCTGGTTGGATGAAAACAAATATATGTAGCTTTCATTAATCCTTTAATGGTTTAGATCAAAATTGATATATTTTGTGTACATATTTTGTTGGTTTTTACTTTGTTGTTTAAATTGAGGTTATTCCATAAGTATCGGTATACTAAACAAACATATACGTTTGTTAAGTTCCTAGCCAACCGAAAAATGTGACAGTGACTGCCATCTCGAGCTCTGAAGTGCGAGTCCCAATGGGATCCTCCAGACCAGATGAGTGGAATACTCAACAACTACACTGTTGTACTACAGAACCGCACATTGAGGTACAAGGTAGCACCAGGCTGCCAGCTGCCAACCCTCCAGCCTCTACAGGTGGTGGTGAACGGAAACTACGATGACTGCGGTGATCACAGAACTGCCAGCCGACATGCAGTTCCAGGTGACTGTAGTGGCCAAGACTATGAATGGTGGCTCCGGACCTCCCAGTACGCCTGTTACCTCTGAAACTCTTAGTGGAGGTGAGTTGACTTTTCGCTCTCAGAATGAACAATAAAACTATTTCAAGTTGTTCAACTAATTTATGTTTAACAAAGCGTTTTTTTTTCCTCACATAAATGTAGATCTCTACCACGAAGTTCCATACTGTCACTATTCAACGAATAAACGGGCTAATGTATGTTGGTTCCGTTTCAGACTTTTACTCTTGACCTTGAAGGTCAACTTACTTACTTACTGCTGTGGCTCCTGTACCCAATGGTGGTACTTTGCCTCGCCAACACACACTGCCTCCAGATCTCTCTATCCATTTGCCTCTTCTTCCCTTCTTCCCAGTTTTCTTATGTCTTCTTCTGATCTGGTCTCGCCATCTCAGCTTGGGCCTTCCTGGTGGTCTTCTGCCCTCCGGATTGTTTACAAGGACGTTCTTGACTAAGGAGTTGTCCTCCTTCCTTAGTTAAATGGCCAGCCCATCTCATTCTCCTACTTCTCACCTCGGCCACTATGTCTGGGTCCATATATAGTTGCCTCAACTCCACATTATGCTTTATCCTCCACTCTCCATCTTCAAGGGTTTGGCCCATAGATTTTTCTCAATAATTTGGTTCTCAAATACTATCAAACGTTTTTCTGTTTTTTTTTACTTAACACCCAGTTTTCTGAGCCATATAACAGAACTGGTCTTATAATGGTTTTATATATACGGAGTTTGGTCTTGTGTGATAGTAGATGAGAGCTTATTAGCTTGTGGCATGCTGAATAAACTTCTGTGTGCTGCATTTATCCTTTGTTGTATTTCCATGTCTTCTTCATTATTATTCGTCAGCATTACTCCCAAATAAGTGAAGTTGTTTACTTTTTCAAATTTGTGCCCTTCTATTTCTATATTATTCTCATTGTTTATTTGGGTTGTTCTCCCACACTCCATTATTTTGGTTTTCTCTTCATTTATGCTTAAACCAACTTTTTGTGTATGGTTTAGGAGTTTTGCGACCAGCACTTCCAGCTCTTCTTTACTCTTCGCTATT
>NW_025781616.1:0-39262 GCF_021130785.1 Homalodisca vitripennis | reverse complement strand
TATGTTAAATTTTTTACTTTTATTTTAAAGTCAACCCTTTTAAAAACCAAACACTTTTAAAACTAGCAATCTTCTGAAAATATGTATTTTTAATACCAATCAATTAAAGATAAACTTGTGATAATGTATTGGAAACAAACCGGGATTTAATAATAAGATGTGTAATCCCAGTCTACGTCGAAAAAGTACTATAAAATGACTTGGATTCCAGTCAAAAAGCGTTTCCGAATCATAATCCAATTAATGTATGGATTTGAATCCATTAAATTCAAACACCATGGCCAGCAGAACAGAACCCACACGTCTGAAACAGTTAAATGTGAACCCAATGTTATCAATTTTACTCCCAATATTCAGCATTCCTTCAATTGACATATGTTTCGAAATTTTTTTTTATTAATGATAAATTTTAAATACATTTTATTTTTAAATATTTAATTTAAAACCAAGTCTACGTATTTAAAGATATATTTTTTAAGTAATCAAATACTACCAGAATCATAAAGCCGCATTGCATATAGTTTTGGTACAAAACAGATATGATTACTTTTTAAGTTACAGATAGGATAACAAAACATTACGAAGTGAATGAAATGAAAATAGATAACACTCAATTCGTAAGTAATTATAAACCAGTTCAGGAGACCCTTAATTCTAATATACACGCTATGGTCCACTGTAACATAGAAGAAATGTAGTTTTAACATGCAGATAGAAGTGGGCTTGATAGCCTTGAAGTTACTATCCCCCTACGCTCATTGTGTACTGTAAATTGAGAGAAATTTCCTTGTCATTCATGCTTTAACGTTATATAGTTTGCAAATGCCTTATGGTAATGGATCTCTCCTTTTAAAAATAAGATTTTTATTATATATTATCTGTTTTGAATATTTTTTTAGATGTTTTTTCCCAATTAAGAAGCATAGTTTTGTAAAAACATAGCAAAAAATAATAATGTAAGCATTATTAACTATTTATAAATAAGGACGATGTTGTCTAGTTTTAATTCAATAGTTATAATGTCGTAAGGAAGTAAAATATGAATTTAATGAAATAGTAAGAGAATTTTAAAATAAAATGTAAGACCCAAAAGCTGGAAACTCAAAATTAATAACACAATTAGTTTTTATTTATAGAGAACGTAATGAATTCGTCCAGCAAAAACTTCCATTACTTTGTCACATTTTTATATGTAAGTTTATTAACAATTTCAGAGATACACAAGTAATTTGTGGATTTTTAAAGTAGTTAAAATTTCCTACGTGTTCAAATTTATCGTTCCGTGGATTGCTGTTTCCATGGAATGTTATGCCACATCAGAACATGTAAAAGCATAATAATGAAAACTTCAGTTTGAGATTTTCGAAATATAAAAATACTAACTTTCCTTTCTTCTACTGAGCCGGAAGAAGATATTTCAAATTGTAATAGAAATATAAATAACATACGAATGTATTAATGTCAAGAAAATCAAACAAGTCCTTAAAGCAAACCTTAACGAAAACATTATGAGGTATAATTGGTCCAATTAAGTTGGGTTATATACTTTAAAAAGTGAACAACAAACACCTTAAATAGTATTAGAAATATATTTTCCAATAAATTTTTTATAGTTTTAATTATTTCACCATTGGACACAATTGGATTACTAGTGATCAAAGAGTAACAACAATTTTTATTATATTTACTTAGTCTAATATACACAGATGATTAGTACGCGCAGTTTATCCTAGTTTAAATGTTTTCCAAAATTAACGGAAGTTATTTGAATGAAATTTACCCATTAGAAAAGTGTTAAAAATTATAGTGTTGTTTACTGTATTTGTAATAAAGTTCTGCATGTAAAATTTCTTTGTTAACAAATTTTGCTTTAGTGGGATTATTCAAATAGCAGAGCAATTTACAAGAACGACGGAGAGAATATAACTGGTTTGGCTTAGCAAAAGACCCTTTGAAAGGTTCTCCTCCCCGCACTAAATACCTGGCTTACCGGCATTCAACACCTAATCCCATCCAAAAAGAACACTTCGTACTCTAATTTATTGCACTTTGGAATGGTTTTCCTTTTGTTAAAAAATGTTATACATTAAAACTAACGTACAAATTTATGATTTTTGAAATTATTTTAAAAGCGCATAGTATAACAATTATTTCAAATAATAATAATCTGATTAAGTCTGCTTTACTGTAGCACATATACTTTCCGTCCCATACTTCTTATTGTTTCACTTATCATGTTTTTACTTAAAATATTTTAAATTTGGAATATGGAACATGACGCAATTATTATTTAAATGCACGATTGTATAGTAAAATGTAGTAAAATAACTTTACGTAACAGTAATTTAATTATTTACAATATTTAGGAACTCACAAACTGTTTAAGAAAATCATAAATTAAACTTAAAACATACTAATAACAGTTTAATATAACAAGAAGACAATCTTTTTGTGCCTAAAATGGTTATCTAAAGATAAGTATACTAAAAATTAATAAATACTTTTGCTTACAGTCTACAAGATTCAGGTAGTTTCAATCAGTTTTTAATTCCATTAAACTATATCCCAAATCTGTATGATACTTCTCCCTATAGAAATGTTTACCTGTATTTGAGTTTTCCAAGCTAGCCCTAAACAAAAACAATTCTACAGATAACGAACTGAGATTCCAGAAACTGATATATCAATAGTAGTAACACATTGTATAAGGCCAATATTTAATAAAAGTTTAATAACCAATGTTCTTAATATTTCAGAAAATAAAATTCTCAATCCACAAATATTTACCTTTTTTATTGCATAGTTCAAGAAGCATATTGTACAGTTAAATTTAGTTTTGTTAGTGTGTTATGAAAATAAATATAAAATAACAATAACAATAACGCCAGACTTTCAAATTCCAGCATTTATCTAGACGCGACGTTTTAAAATTTCCCTGCTTAAGAGCTTACATATTTGGGGATTTTTAAATCTTTTCCACGTATATTAAAATAATATTTATTTTTAAGGCCTTACAGGAAATTAAAATTAGGAACGAAAATTTAAAAAATAATAAGTTGTGGTTTTCAGTAGCTTTTAGTGTTCTGTAGAGTGATATTATATTTTGACATGTATTACATATCTTCCATAGTTTATAATTAGTTATTCTTTAGTTATCTTTAGTTTATTTTATATTCTCTTCAGAATTTTAATAGATCAAGCCATTCAAAATTTCTAAAGATATAATTTGTAAAATTATATTAGGTATTATGAATATACCATCACACAAAAGCTGTTGCGTTACGTAACCCTCCAGCTAGTGTTCTTATTTTATGTAACTATTTGTTGAGAATGAACGCTCTTCTCTTTTTAATGTTATAGGAAGTGTACAATATACACGATATCTTGCTTTTTGTGCAAATACATTTGCGGACATTGTGTCGTCATGAAGATTTTTATTATGTTTATTAAGACCGAAACCCCAAATACAAAATAAAAAGTCCATTCAGTAAAAGTAGTCTTTTACTTTCCTTACGTTTATTATTAAACAGTTTGTGGTGATATAAACTACTAATAAACGTTCTGCACCTATTCAGTAATCTACATTTATCCAATGAACTTAATAACATTCCTTGAAACTAAGTATTCTTTCAGGAATAAATATTTGAATAAGTTGCAAATCCTACTATATATAATAAATAATAAACTTAGATTTAAACTCAACGAAAATAATATTTAAACATGTTTGATAACACTTAAAATAATATAAATATGATGAAAAAAAAACATATGATATTACTGTAAACTAAATTAGCGTAAATAATGCACCATTGATAAGAATGATAGACTGTTTTGAAATAAAATTTCAAGGATCCACTACTATCACTTTTGAAGTTTTATAATTATTTTGACCATTCTATGTTTGTATGATAATAGCATCAATAATAACAAACTTAATGTTTTTACAAAATACCATAATGGTACGTGCTTTTAGTTAAGGTAGTACCTTAATTTGCTAATAATCCCGGTTAATCGCGATTAACATTTTTTCATGATATTAATACAAATATTAATAAACCTTCAAAATTAGTAACTTTCAATTTACAGATAATGATAAAACATATAAAATATTTTTAGTGACTATTAGCACATATTTGCTCTGTAATTAAATTGTGGAAGTCATATGGACTATATATTACATAGGTAATATCAGAGTTTAATCAATTATTAGTAGTACGTATAATTTCAACGGTCAAAGTTCTTATATTTAAAATAAATGAATTTAAAGATTATTTACACAGATCAAATCAATATTTTGTTATAAAACATTTATGTTTATAATTTCCTTGTAAGAAATATAAATTATTCTGAATTTACACAAGAAATTTATTCCACTAGATTACGTACAGACAAAATGTAACTATATAAAATTATTGTTTCAGAAATACCAACTAAATAAGGTGCAGTAAGTCGTGCAGCGAAATAAAATGTTTTAGTTTTAAGAGTTTTTTAATCAAGTCATCAAGTGCAATTCCACTATATGGAATAATAAACTGAGATTTTTCTCGTGAAAATTTAATTTCAAACGATAATTTTTAAAAGGTTAGCGCTTAAAATAATATAAAGTAATAAAAAGAAGACATGTGACTGCTGTATATGAACTTAGTAAAAATAATGTACATTCAATTGGCAAATATCCTTACTCTCTCCATTTCCTCTAAGATTTTAACTTCGATACATAACTTTTTGCCCACAGAATAAGTATCCTACGTATTTTACAGTCATTAGAATGACGAATATTGGCTGTTATTTTTATTGAACTTCAATTGTTTCAGAGATCTATATCTGTATTGCAGCTTTGTAAATATTTTTATAATTTTTTCATACATCTTGCTTGTTAAAAAAATATATACACAGTTTCTAGTCTTACTGAGTACTATTAATATAATAAAACACAAAGAAATATCCGTTCATATTTCTGAAAAAGTACTTATTACTAGGTAATATAGTTTTCTTTAAATTATTTGTAAATTATTTAATCTGTTTCTTTTTATTATACACTTTGGTAATTGAGGAATGTTATATCGTGTTTTTACACAGCTGTTTCTTTGAAGGTTTGTTATTCATAATCTCAATTGATGTCTTTTAGGTCAATCTTTAGTGGTGACTGCTGGTCATGATTGATTGTGGTTGAGCATTAGGTTTTATTTACTTTCTGTGTTATGTTAGTTTGTAGCAATAAAGAGAACTGAAAAATCTTTTGCGCAAGGTTTCCAGTACTTTAAGGTAAAAAGTACAGAAAACTATTTAAGTGTAGTAAGTAAAAAGAGGATTTGTACAAAAGTGCAAGCGAAGTAGTTAGCGTAAGTAGTAGGTAGTTAGCGAAGTAAGTAGCGAGGTAGTAGCGAAGTAGAAAATGGAAGTTTGTAAGGCACATTTTATATCGTGGACATATCTTTTATTATTAGACAGTATATACTAAAAATTTTAATATTCTATATGTTTTAATACCACTGTAAGTACATGACCGATGAGTTTGAAATGTGTACAACCTGTTTATTGTTACATAATAAAGTTTGTTTCCGGTACCTTTAACCCTTAACTATTATTTTATTAATAGTTGAAAATATACAAATTTGTTTGAAAAAACACATTTAAAAAAATCTATTTGCGTTAGTAATTTTTTAAGATGGAGGATAGTTTGTATGATTTTATTATTATTATTATTTGATTATCATTGTATTATATAAAACAAAATTTAAAAAATATAACCTAATAAAATCACACTTGAAGTGATAAAATTTATAAACATTCTAATTAGTGCCCTTTCAATATTATATTTTATTGATCAAATTATAAATTAGGAAAAAAGGTCCTAGATAGTAAGGGAAAATCCTTTAATTGTTATTTTATGTATAATTTTGCAGATAATACTATCCACCGTTTTTTTATTGGACTTATAGCTTGTATCACACAGTTGCTTAATATATGATACTTAAAGGCTTTTTATACTTGGTTTAATTATTATGAATAATATTAGGTGTACAATATAAAAATGTATTTAAAACGCGTACATTATTTCTCTCAACAAAAAAGTGTCATGAAATCAAATAATAATTATATATGTATATATATATATATATATATATATTGTATTTTATAATTTTATAATAATTATAATTTTAATAATATATTTTTACAATATATAATTTTATAATATTGCATTTTTGCGTAAGTTAAAAAAATTCACATGTATGTTTTTCATGTAGCAGTCTACCGAATTCAGGCGTTATGTCTTCTGAAAAAGTTATGTATATACGTAAAAATATATGTCTGCAGAGAGCTTTTTACGATAAACCTGTAAATAATTAATTACCTTAAATAATTAGTTATATGGCCAAATTACCAGAATAGACTTTAGGCAATTAAATTTAAACTTTCTCTTAAAAGAGAAATATCGTCGAAAACTACAAGCTACTTTTGTCAGATTTTCAAAGTAAGACTAAATTTCATATCATATAGTCAAAGTAAGATTTTCATATTTTTTTAAACTAAATTCAACGAAATAATATTTAACTACTTCTGCTTACATATAAGAAATTAGCGTAACTGCCCCTGAGAATAATGGCAATTAAAGTTAAAACAATTGTAAAAATAAATACCCTTGGATATTTATTACAAATTTTGAATAATAAAATCCATCCCTAAACATTGTTAGTGGAGATCACATCTGGTTCAAGAATTCCATAGATTTAATTTCACGCTTACAAAAAGCCAAACCCATTCACTCTCTTACTTACTTATTATTACATCTTTTCGATATCTAACTAAGTTAATGTTTGGAAAAAGTATGCCTACTTCCCTAAATAGAATATATCAACAACAATATTACACATAATAACAATATGTAGGGGTTTTAATGTAGTTTACAATTACTAGGAGAAACTTATAATTGTTGCTGTTGTTGAAATGACTACACACATATGTATTATGCAATCAACTGACTATAGGCAACTGAAATATTTTTAAACCTCAAGCTAATTAACAAATACTGGGATTATAAAACATTTATCTATCCGAATTAGACTGTTAATAAAATCTTATACTCATAGAGTACTCACAAAAGGGTGTAACAAGTTTCTGTAATGCGATATTAATCATAATTCTAAACAAGATATATCACATTTACATATGTCGATAAATGACACTTTTAGTCATATGATATATTTAAAAAATGATGAATACTACACCCACAGAAGTATGTGATACCCTTTTGTGAACACTCAGTATATGTCATAATGTCTAAGTTGGCGAAAATACCTAAAATATCAAAAAGGATATAGTTCTATAATATTTTTAATTTTTTAGTCGAAGTAAACTTTTCAGGCATTGCTATTTCTTCTCCAGCAGTAGATATACATAACAACGCAAGTACATCAGAACTGCAATTCCATAGAATCTACGGTCTCACAATATAGTTTGGATCTGATGTAATAATGGTATAAATTTAATACTCTTTTAAAGAAGCATTTTCAGTCCAGTTAAAGTATTTGCTTTTTTTGCTTGGGGCATCTATGCAAATCTTTATAGGCACTGAAAATAGTTTTTAGTCTCAATTTTATATTGCAATGGCAGAAAAGAAACCAATTTATGTTTCATATATATATATATATATATAATATATATATTATATATATATATATATATATATATATGTGTGTGTGTGTGTAGTATTATATATATATATATATATATTCATTATAATGAGAATACTATTTTAGTGGGTTTCATTTAAAACTAACGAGCTATTTAAACCGAATGCCAGAGAGGAGGTAACCAATACAACTGAGCAAAGGACCAGTAAAAAGGTTTCCCTTTCCCTTCTTATAAATACCCAGCTTACTGGCCTCCAACAGCTAATCACGCTTTAAAACTATCATTTTCGGACTTAGATATCGTATATTGCATATTGTTTTACCTTTATTTTTACAAATGTTTTCCATTTAAATTTAAAATTAACTTCTATATATTATTTAGATAAAAAAAACGCTAATATAATCTAACTTTTTACGGCCATATTTTATTATCAAGGAATTAAAAACTTATAACGCATTTTTAGCAACCATGGAGTCCAGAAATAGGGCGCCCTTTTAAATCTTTGGAAAACATGGGCATTTGTTCATTTGTGACTTCAGAATTGAAAACAATAGTAACAAGCTTATAATATGGGCATTAATTTCAATTTCATCATGTTTTCCATAGTTACTAATTTTCGTATTGGGGCCTAGATAGTCTAAACTAATGACAACGTAACATTTGTATGTTTCACTATGGTACCTATCGTAAGTGTGTGAAACAACAGATTATAAATTATCATACCCTTTCAGATAGAAATTCCCAAAGAACTTGATGTAGACAGTTCGGCCAGGCAAACCACATTATACACTGATGTCCTAGCAGCTCTAGGCAGTTCTTCAGTAGCTCAGGGGTAGGGAGTATATTTTTTTTGCGCATACTTCCAAATACACACTTTAGCAAAACATATGTTAAGAAACCTCGATTTGTTGTTCAGACTCATTTTAATAAGCAACAGGAAAGTTCTAGGGAATATCAGTGATTGAGATTTAATAACTACACCATTAGGTAAATTCGGTCAACGCTCACCTAATACAAACATATATTCTACGAATTAAAAAATATGATTTATGTTTTTAAAATTTATATATGGAAAATATTTTTTACTGTCTCTGAAATAATGTGTTCATTGCCTAAATATCATTTTCTAAAGTTTTCCAGATATTATAGGTTTAAATCTAGAACACATATATTAAAGTTCAAACTTCCAGCTTATTTCTTTTAGCATTTGTTACCCTTTTCTGTATCTTCTCAGAATTACTTTATATATTATGTTTATAAACATGGTCATATTAAAATGTATACTTAAAAATATGCTTTACTATGTATTTGTAAACGTCGCAATATTTTACAATATTCTCAGCTTGGCAATCACAATGTATAATTGTTTCTTCTTTTTACGTTTTTTTAAGGTTAACATTTTCAAAGTGAGTTTTTATATTTAAATTTGCTAAATTTATTACAATTCTTATACTATTTCAACAATTTATATTTAATCACATGCTCTTAACATATTGCTCCAAAACTTACGAGAATATACTGGTTTTAATCTAAAAATACTTAATTTGTCGTAAAATATTGTTGACATATAATTCTAAAATGTTGATTAATAATATAAATCGTCTAGAAAACTTAAATGAAACATATAATATGAAAGAGAATTAAACAAATTTATACTATTAAATATATTTACATTATTTTTACAAATAACTATACAGTAGTAACTATATAAGCGATTGAGTTTTGTTTCATTATTAATATTGATAAAAGAATTTTCATAATTTTACATGTTATTAAAAATTACCAATGTATCATATTACGGGAAAGCTATTTGAAACAACTTTTTATGACAGTAAATAACATTAAAGCCCTAAACGACTAAAACCAAACAAAGTCCCATGCAAACAGAACGGTGCCTGATTGTATTGCCTGGCAAACACTTTTCTGTCCCGCATTCCCATTTTGTTAAATAATTCTTTAGAAGATGGGTTGAAAAGAATTTTATTCTTAGAATAACCCTAATAATATAACTATCACGTATTGTTTTGCAAGTGTGATAATACAATTTAGTATATAGTAAAATTGAAGTACATTTAACACCGAGATTTATGTTTTAAATACATCACACATCGATTTTAAAAGCAGGGAGGCTTTCAGATCATTATCAAGTTATTTAATATAATTAAAATATCTTTTTCAGGTATTATTATAGATTAAATGTTTAAAGACTTCAATGTGTCATGCGGTTGATGTAACAATTCCTAGTTTCTTCAAGTATTCCAAGGATATTCTGGACTTCAATATTTAATAGGAAAAGACGATCATAAATTATCAAACATTAATGATATGACATACATTTTCTTCAATATCAAGCAATAAATAGTATAACATAAATTCCACAGCCTCTCAGACATTGATAGAATATGGCGACTGGCAGCTACCTGCCTGTGAGTCTTACTAGACTTTTGGTAGTTTACTAACCAAAGTCCAGTAGGTCCATTGCTCTATGAGTGGCTTAAGTCTACAGGCAATAGAAAGGAATAAGATTGTGAGCTAAGTCTTCATTGCTATGGAATTTTCCTGCATGTAGGATCTAAAACCACTAAAACCTTCGATTCCCGTCACCTGTAGACTACCACATTATCGAAACTCTTAAGATCTAGGTTCTTTTCGTCCAGAAACACACTCGGCATCTAGGAGCTTATTTGGCTTATTTTTTCTAGGTCTCTATGAATTCCAAGCTTCCAAGTCTCCACGTCTTGAAGAGGAATATCGCACTCGACTTTCCTAGGTCCTGACTGATATAAGGATCGGTAATGAGAATACCACTTCACTTCAGGTGAATAAAGATTTAATAACAGTCTTAATAAATAACAGCCCATTTATAATGAAATTCATACTTGCAATCAATAAGATATTTTTTAATATAAATTCATAATTTAAAAAAAAGCACGATTAGACTATGGACTAACATGTAAGGGTGATTCTCCAATCATCTGAAACAATAGTCTCATACTATTGAGCAATGGCATTGGGCTCAGTATTTTTATATAAAGTATGTCTAGAGGTAGGTTTTTTAGCCTAAGGAGTCATCTTCATTTTGTAAACAACCGAGAAAGACCTAATGATTGTAAAGATACATTTTTCAAACGTACGACCCTTTATATGATTCAGTGCGTAACAGATGTTTACAGCTAGATCTTAGTAAGCACTTAACTATTGATGAAAAAATTATTCCCTTTACTGAAAATCATCTTGACAACTCTTTTGTCTAATTCTAATAAAATATGTTTTGTTAGGTTTTGGACAAAGATAAAATTTTCATATAAATTTCGTGAAATTCCTGTGAAATTATTTTTCGATTTATTTCAGAAATAGCTATATGGCAAAAATATGGATATAGTTTAACTAATTAGATATATTGTATGTTTTTTAATCCCCGATAGTTTTATATTATTTGTTATACTGTATTCTAGTTTCATATAAAGAAGTAAAACGTTCCATATATTACGTTTGCAGAAGGGTATCTGTAGGGGAATCATTAAATAATCACAGTGACAAATATTAGTGTAAATATTTTAACCTGTGTTTCAAACCGCAGTCTTTTAGTCAATAAACGATTATGTTTATTAGAAAGTTTAAATTTATTCTAATATAATGGAATTTTCCTTACGTTAATTATTGCATCAGATTGTGCGAAACAAAATACTCGTTACACAAAATAAACTACAAGACAGTACATAAAGTAACTTAGAATAGAGTTGTTTATGCAATCAAAGGATACTTGGAATTACAACATTAGTTGCTGAAATATACAGATTGATTAATCTAAATTCAGAGTTGTTGATATAATATTGCTCTTTCCTCGTTCTGTAACACTGTAGTACTTGGTGAACATGGCTGTTTTAACTAGTGGTCAGTTTTTGATAACTTTAGTACTAATCTTTTTCGGTTTTTTTGGTTGTTTTTGTTTTGGTTACTAATAGAAAATTTATAATAGAATAGAGGTAGATACTTTCAAGTTTACATTATGAAACGTTCATTTTTGGTACAATTTATTGTGCATACTAAAACATGTATGTTATGTTTATAATTGTCTTGAAATTAAAGAAACTCCAAAATACAATATGTTATAATATATACGAAGCCCATTATAAAAATGTAATGGAAGTTTTTATTATATATGGACACATATATAGCTTATAAAGTGTTCACACTATTATTCCATAAAATATTTCAAAATTGATCTTAAATGTAAATATTTTTACTATAATCAATAAATCTAAAGCCTACAGCTTACATAACTTTTCTTGTTTTATTGATGACACTAGAAATCCTGATTAAAACCCGCGGTCCTTAAATTCAGTTCACAAATCACGATTATTAATTTCTGCTTCCATTTTTCTTATAAACATATCAGTCTCAGTGTCCCCAGTTCTACAAAGTTAAAGACGAAAAGTAACGTAACCAATGTAACAAAATATAAATAAATATTTTTAAATATTAAAAATATGATGAGTATTTTATACTGATCACGTAAGGAATTATTATTATTTTATTGCCTAACAGCAAAGCACATAAGGTAATATGTGATCCAAATATAGTGTAATAAACATTTCAACGTATTTTGTGATTTTTTCGGTGATCTATTTCCTAAAAAAATGTTTTAATACCTTTTCTTTCACTATAGAGAGTCGGATTAATGGAAAGGCATACTCGTGTCCCAGGCATTCCAGTTGAAAGGAGCTAAGCATTATTCAACCGACCAACAAGTATAAAGTGATTTCAAACTAGTGTTTAATTTCCAAAACTGGAATTTATAATTACTTAAATTTAATACAATGTGAAAATTAAAAATTTCTTTATTAAATAAAAAGTAAAAGAATATTCAATTTCAGGAGGTTATGACTATTTAAGTCCTCTTTGTACACCTAATAATACACTTATAAACGAAACTATTGGTGTAAAACAAGAGGCACAGTATAGTTTTACATTACTGTTTTAAATTTAAAAATGATAATTTATATTTATATAAAACAATATAATAAAAAGAAGGTTTCTTTATGGCATTAAACAATAATAAATTAAATACAAATTGCTAGGAATTAACAGCCATCGTCCCATACCCCAATGCCACGATAATCGTCAACCCAACGAGGCTCGAAACAGATGGTCTTAAGGAATCCTCCCGAAACGGCTCCCAACGACGAATACGTATTCCAATTGCTTATTTCAGAAATAAACAGAATGAGGGGAATGGTCCGTTATAGAAGATGGAATGTAGCATGCTAAGAATGTAAAACTGACGAAGTTGATTCAATTTTTAGCAGATGTAACTGACTGATGAAGGGTGTTATATGGTCATATCGTCTAATGTTACAAATAAAGCGAAAAAAATAATTTTGAGAAGACTTAATCTGTTAGAAAGCTCAACCCTCATGTCATTTATAACTACGCTAAATTAACTGAAAATGGGGAAAAATCAGGGTCTTCTGTAGCATTAATTACAAATTCAAGGGCAAATAAATAACAAAATGTTTTAAGACTATGAACACCATTAAATACCCTGCCACAAGTCTCAGTAACATTATATGCCCAACTAAGATTATATGTAATAGCAATATGCGGTTTGAAGATTAAATATACTTAAACATAAGTTTATTTATAGCCAATCTGTCGGCAGCAAATGTTGTACCTTTTGCAGGTGAAAAGGATGAAGTCTCTCTTTAACGCAAGATGCGCCACACTTTGTTTCTTCTCGATAAACCAGTGCGATACGCAATTCGCCTCGTACTAGTACCCGGGCTACTATGAATATGTTGAATCACTTGAAGTTCATCGTTAACGCGATGATGTGCCTGCCGTTCAACCAAAAACGAAATTGTTGGAATTGATCCTTTCGGTCTTACAAACTGAAACACTGAAGAAAAGGTTTTTCGCATTCGGAATCCGCTTTGCAGGAAATCTTTCCTGATATTCACGTCGAGCAGCTTCCGTATTTCCATTAGCATATCCGTAACAGAACATAATGTCGGCATTCCTTCATTTACAAAACAACACATATTCTTCATTAGAAAATTGAAACGGCATATTAACTTTTATACTGTATCAATATTTACACTTAACTTATCTGTATGACACTTCATTATAAAATATTGAAAAAAAGTTTGTAATTGTGATTGTTAAACAGCTGTTAGTACTGCCAACCTATGAAAATAAATATTTTTTGTTACGAAAGTTGTAGAATAATGTAAATTAATTCGCAATTATTGAAGTTTCAGATTTTATGACACTAAAGTTTTTTACTAGTTATTTAATTAATTAGAAAAAATAGAAGAATGATTCTGTAAATAAAATCTATATATAAGTATTTTCAACTAATATTTTCAATAATTAAACAGGTTTTCTCCAAATATTAGGATTGTAAATTCAGTAAGAAAAAAAGTGTAACCGATTTTGTCTATTCTTCATAAGTCATTTAATTTAATTAAAAGTTGATTTTCTTAAAGTTTACGTATAAATTTTAATTGGCTTATTTTACATCATTATCTTAAAAAATTAATTCTTTACAAGTTTTGTCAAAGAATTTTACGTGTTTTTACACATTTAACAAAGTTAATCTACTTGAAAACCTAAATGAAACTTGTTTTTGGACACCGAATTTTGCGCATTTCTTCAGATATCTTAAAAATTACAGCAAGTTAGAGGTTTGGTACCAATTTTATAACATTTTTTCAGTTCAATTTGCATAATATACATTAAATTTTACGTCCTGGGTAACGGCTAAAATAATTTAATAGGGCTCCCTTTTAACGGTGGCACTGAAATCTGGGCGAAATTTTTCACCCTGTTTAGCTCGCTAACTAAAGCGTTTCTGGACCTATGTGTATATAAACTTTTTTTTTCATTATTTTCGGCGTAAGAACAAGTCCTGACAGTTTCTCCGTTTCTTCATGGGGACACCCTGTATAAACACTACTAAGAAACTTTATTTACTTAAAAAATAAAATTTTCACCTCATCTAAACCAATTTAAAACTACTAAATCCAAAATTAATTAGTTCAAAATTTACATAAACCCAAAATGATGGGAATATCGATATATATATATATATATATATATATATATATATATATATATATATATATATATAAAATTAATACAAAAAAAATGATTATACTTAAGGAGTATAACAGAAGGTGACACTTTTGTAGTTTGAGTATATAAGAAGATGCACAACAAAATTTCAGTTAATTGGAATGAAAATTACGTTTTATTGGGAAGCTGTGGTATTTTCATAGATGATTAGTGACCTTTTATTAGAAACTTGACTTACAGCTAAGTATCAGTTAACATTAATCAAACACTTTTTAGATACTACATTTCTAATAAGCTAAATAACGTTTGATAACTATATTAAAACCCTTAAATTCAATATGTTCATTAAACTTTTATTTCCAGATTAGATATCTGAAATCTTAAACGTTATGTTTTGATCCTTTTTTCTTCAACAGAAAAAGTTATATTATTAATAGCAATAAAATAAGCGACACCTATTGGGAATTATAATTGCTTCAAAAAAAGTGAAAGTGTGCCCTAGCCTGGAGAGTAATTGTATAATATCAACAAATTCAAAAGAGCACGTCTGTGTAGCCTTTAGGAAAAAAAAGCCCAATCTTCGTTTTTGCAAATTATACACTTCTCGAAAGTTTAAGTTTTATATTACAAGAGCATCTAAACAATAAATCCTTGGTTTCTAAGTGCCTAATGTAACACTGCAAAGTTCATACATGTTATTTTAAAACGATATAAAACATCCAATATAATAGGCCTTTACACACATAGTTATAAAACAAAGAACTCATATTACATAAACAAACTATATCAAGTTATTCTAGTATCTGTTTATCAAAATATATTTTATTAAAGGTTATATAAAAATATAAGTATTTATTAGTATATTAGATATTTTTTCATTAATTACAGAAATAATAATAAAAAAATTTCCAAGAACTATATAATCTAAAGATTATATACTATTTATTAAGGTAAATAAATTAATTTTACTTCACCGATTCAATCCTGAGTTGGCCAGGTTATGTATCTTGTTTTCTCTCTGTGGTATAGCAAAAAATATAAGTTATTCATCAAACATCTGCGATTCTTATAAACCTGGTAAGATGTATATATATACTACATTAAATTTTCATAAGTGGCAATAGCCAAATTTTAATTTTAATAAAAATTGAATCACAAAAAGTACTTGCTCCGCCGGGACTCGAACCAGGATCTCTCACTTGCTGGGTGAATGTACTAACATTACACTACATAGTGTGTGTCCGGGTTCGAGTCCTGGCGGAGAAAGTACTTTTTTTAATTCAATCTTTATTGAAATTAAAATTAAGCTATTGCTACCTATACATATTTAATGGTAAATAAAAGTCAGTTTGACAGGTATACACATTAGGTGAATTAAACAGCCATATACAAAATAATTGATTTATATATATATTACATAAAATATATATATATATATATATATATATATATATATATTTATATTTATATTTATATGAATTAATTAAATTATATATATATATATATATTCAGGGTTGGGCAGATGTGTGCAAACGGCTGTATATCCCTGGAACGGAATTCTCTACAAATACCAAATTCACGTCACTAATAAAAAATGTGCTTTTAATGACCTTTGGGACTTTGTCCTTGTTTTCAAAAATAGGGGGCAAGCCCAAAATTTCATATCGCACACTCCATCACTAGATATCTCATTACAAAGTTCTTTTCAAATACATATGATGAAAACAAGTGGTGTTTATCTTGTCGCATAACAAAAGTACTCTTATTTCAATATAAAAAATATATTCATATTTGCATCAGTAAAAAACAAGGATACGGTAAAAACTGCTCTCCTTGGGCTGTCTGCCAGTGTCCTAGCCTAGCGAAAAAATGTGAAACAGCGAGTGCAATAGATTTCCTGGTTAACACTTTTTGACCACTTATAACAAACACGTCGATATACCTTTCGGCTATTTTGAAGTAGTATTCTGTGTTATATTGTACGCTTAAATGTATAAAAAAAAAGTTTAAAATGGATAATATGTTTCTCGTAAAGAGACTATGCTGAAAATTACAAGACCGCACTTCATATATTAATTGTTATAGACGAGACAGTAAAAACGGATAAAAGAAAGAGATAATCCAATCTCACAGCCTTACTTCGACATATTTACTGAAAAGGATGTGACAGTCACCGAGGGGAAGAGTGCCTACCTCCACTGCCGCGTAAGGAACTTAGGCAATAACACGATAAGATTCTTCATTTTATATTAGAACTTAGGTTTTTGGGTATGTAAAACAGCGATTTTTATTCCTTTTGAAATATAATCTTGACTAAAGAGTCAATGTGACACTATATTATACAGGTTTAATTAAATATTTTAAGTTGAACTATGTATGTCATTATTGATATTGAATATGAATAATGTGCAAATTGGCATTTTTATAAAGTGTGTATATAAATTAAATATTAAAAGTTCTTTTTATAATGAAGTTCGTTTTTATAATTTTAAATATGTGAATTACAAATTAAGAAAGATCTTTATATCTCGTGAACTGTGGGCAAGTTTTATTTATTTACAGGGTGATTCCAATAAAAGTGCGCATTTACAGGGTTCATAGACGATGTATAAGCAAACAGTTTTGTCTTAATACACATAGGGCCCGCAAATGTTTCATTTAAAAAATTTAATTTTCGCATCGCCTACTTTTAGGCAAAACTTATTTTACCCTTTGAGATGTGGCTAGAAAAACACAAAGGTACAGAAATGAAATGTGGTTTCTTCTTAATTGCAAATAAAACAAAACATTTATGCAAAAAAGAATGGAAAAAATATAAGTGATTATCAATCATAGTAATTTTTTAAAATTACCTGAACATTTTGATAAATTATTTAAAATTGTAATTCAGTAGATGTTATGAAGAGCGAAGCTTTGCATTAAAATAACGGGAGATATTTATGAATTTGGTATATACAATTTTTGTTTAGATTCTTTTCCAAATTATTTTGGTTCTTTTATTTATAATGAAAAATGAAATAAGATTTATTTTAGTATTTTTGCGTATTTTCTTACCGAATATCAAAGGGAACAAACACTATGTGTTTTCTACAAGAATACGTTTTAAGAATTCTCAGTTTTCTCGGAAATGAATCAGTTGCGATCGAATGTGGAAATGGACAATGCTTTTTAAATTTTCATAGTACATTAACCCTTATAAATGCGTACTTTATATCGGAAACCACACGTTATAAACTAAAAATACGAAATGATAATAGCTGTAAATTTGAGGTGCTGTTTAATCAAATACTGAGTCGGGTATAGAACAACTATGTTCGAACAGTGTTCGTAAACAATTAAATAAGCAAATTCTGTGAAAAATTTAAGTTTATGTACCAAGTGAAGTTTATGTATTAAGTAGAATTTAGATATAGAAAATCTGGCCTGTAACCGAGGTAAATTAAAGGTTTGCTTCTTTCTCAGAGTCAGACAGAAATGTTAAAATATATCCTTCTCACCGTACACGATTTAAATTATTGGTTTCACGTATTTGCTAGTGTTCCTTTTTAAATATGTGATTTATTAAGTAAAAAATGACAAAATTGTGACATTATATTTAAACTGGAACGTCTAGTGAATCTGAAAATGTAATTTCTAAATGTAGAGATATACCTTTTGTAAATGTGCTATGATAATGAAAAAATGTATTATGAACACATTGCCTTATAATTAATAATTGTGAAATAAGAGTTAAGTTATTGTAAGTTGGGTTTAGTTTTTATTTATTCCTAAATGCTTGTGCATATTATGTATAAGTTTAATCATACCAGGTAAATGCAATATCAGTATTAACTACTTATAAACATATAAATAAAGTAGCTGTATCGGAAAAAATAGAACCGAGGTAGCTTGGCAAATCACATCTGCACCTGAAGTTCCTCAGAAGGTCCTGAGCTCTTATCGAGCGACCTATATTTTTCCTAGCTCTACTTGTTACCTATTGATATCACTGAGTCGTGAATCCCTTAATCGGCCAAGTTCCATTTCCTCTATCTTTCATTTGGATTACCTATTTACTAAATGCTTATTTTGACTAATGATACTATTTATTTTTGTAATTAAATATTAAAAAGATATACTTGTATCCCTTACTTACTAATATAAGCGACTGTTATATATGTACTCTTTTATGACTCTTTTATGTAGTTAAAAATTATGTTTATTTTATTAAATAATATCATAACACGCAAAAGAGAGAACAAATTAAAAATATAAATAATAATAATGTGTAGTTAAAAAATCTTGAAATAACATAACATTTCCCGTTTTTAACACAGTATTTTACAAACAATTCAGCTAAATACATTTTGATAGCAGGATATTCTGATCATATTTATGTATAGGGCTTATGTATTAATAAATCCTATTATCTATTTCAGAATATTTATTAATACAAGTAATATTTAGGTATTATTCTAAATCTCGTTAGAAAAACCACTTTTAAAATGTTTTAAAGTACATATATAGTTAAATCAGTCATATACGGTGCATACTATAGGTAACAAAGGCTAAATAAGAAATGTCACATTACTAAATGTGTTTGCTTTTTTGTCTCATGACTGTTTCTTTAAGTATTGTAATATATACGATACGTTTTTTTATTTAAAATCAGTAAATATTGTCCTACTTGTGTTCATAAAATACACACAAAATTGTTTTAAAATTATACTTAGTTTGTGAAAAGTCTTAAACATTATAGACAAACACTTTGTTCTCAAAAACATATATAAATTAGTGTGCTAATAAAATATAGGAATTCAGAGTTCTGTCGAGTATTTATCAATTATCGTCATATACGAAAAATAAGAGTTAATAGAACGATTAGGCTCGAGAAGATATTTTGAAGAAGAGCATGGGATATATGTAACCTCTTTATTAGAACATTATGACATCAATTTTGTTCTCTATTTAGCATTAATATGTTTATCAGTGTACATAGATTTGACCTTTACGATTATAAAAGGAGTGGTGACACATTATGAGAATTGCTTTTTTCCCACTATTCCAGTAAATACCAAATAATAAAGCCTAAGTAACTTTATGCTCCGCTAGGTTGCATGGGTTCGTTTACGAGACTACCATATCCTTACTGTCGGTGTTGTAAGATACACGAGCGACTAGAGGTTCTGGCCTATTCATGATGACGACACTGACAATTGGACGCTCAAGATCGCCTTTACAAAATTAAGATACTCAGGCACGTATCAGTGCCAAGTTAATACGGAACCTTGGATTACGCAAGATTTCAATCTCCATGTGATCGGTAAGTTTAAGTGGTTTTAACGATTAACTGGTGTTACAAATGATTAGTTACTTTCAATATTTAAAATTTATTTCATTTTTTTAGCAAGTCATTTTAATTTTTATAAATTCGAAATGTTCTATCCTAAGTACACAACAGCTTTATATTTAAGAAAACTTGCGGCGGTTTGGCAGTCAGGAATAAAAATACCCCAGTACCTTCAAAGTCCTGAACTATATAAGAATGTGGAGTATAATGAAGTCCAAAATTGGTTTCGGAAGTTCTTACTTCAATAACGTGTACGATAAAGTAGACTCTCTTACTCCTACCCAAACTATATATTGACTTTCCCAAAACTATTTTAAACTCTGCTTTTAAAACATTTATAAAATGTAAAAGAATTTGTACATAATAGGTTGTATAAATGTGTATCTGAAACTAAAAGTTATAATAATTTACACAAAAATAAGCATTTTGAACACATATTTTAAGTAAAAGGCTATGGTTAGTCTTTAATTATTGTTATTATTGATTTTTGTTCTTTACAATTTTTATAATATTCTACCGCGTAGTAAACTGTTGCTATTTAGCGTCATTAGAAAATTGAGTATTCTTTTTTTAATCATGAAACAAATTAATCTGATGAACAGTTTTTTTTGTTAATAATGAGATTTGACAATAAAAGCGTTTTAAGTTTTCTAATCATATTATTACTTAAAATAACTTCCAAAATTTAAAGTTGGTTAATATGAATCATGTTTGATAATTTTGACGTTTTCCCCATATTTAATAAAAGGAGAATAATAAGCTTCCTACATTTCTGATTTCATAATTAGTCAAAGAGCCTTTTCACACGGTTTAGTTCATGGAGATCATGTTTCACCAGTATCGTTCTTTACATTATCCTTGTTCTTATTGTGGTGCAAAATTTAATATGCTGTTCAGTATTGAACATTGTCAGCTCAATTACATTTTGAGTTTTAAATTTTTTCCTGGATTGCATTTGACAGTGGATACTCACTAATTGAGCTATTCATACATATGTGCATCCATATGTACCTAACTTGACACATAAATGTATACAACACTCAGTCCGGCCTGCATAGTACAATGATGTGAAGTTAAAATGTATTTAATAATATTCATATACCCATTCTATAGTATCTTTGTCTACTGCTATTTACGGTCAATCAACTATCGTAATAAACAAATTTACTAGTAATAAAACTGCGTTTACCTATACGTTTTAAACATTAATAATAAAGATTTTTATTATTATTAGAATACCTATATTTGGTATTGTCTTTATTATTTTGGTAATATAATATATTAATATATTATAATGATATTTATGGGAAATCCTACTTCGCTCAAAGAGTTGGATGAAATCTGCATGAGGTGCCAAAATATTGAGTATGCGGATAAGTTGAGGATGGTTCAACAAGGCACCTCAAGCAGGGAAAGTAGGCCTACAACTAATCACATTCAATTAGGCCATAACAATCAAATTGTATGTTTTTAGATGTAAGAAAATAGGACATTACGCTAGAGAACTGTTGAACTTGGCATGGTAATGAGGTTATTAATGAACCTAAATTGCCTGTTGAAAGGCCACCCCGTTTCTCCAATATTCCAAAAAACTCGTAAAAGAGGAGGGCTTAGAAAAAGGTAGCTTAGATTCTAACCCTTCCCGTAAACTGGACACTCAAAAAGATTTTAAATATAGCCCCCAACAAAAATCCGGACATGTTAACCACATGTGGCAGAAACGCCATGAGGAAAGCCAAAGTACCTTGCCAAGTGTACTAGTAAATATAGAAAACAAAGTTAATGTGAAATTTTTGTTAGATACTAGAAGTACACTAAGTTTAATCAGTGCGAAACTTTATAATCATTTAAGGGAAGCGAATTTAGTTAAAAAATTGTTAGAATCTAAGGTACGATGTGTTAGTGCTGGAAACCAAAAATTAAATGTACTAGGAGAAATAAATCTTAAAATTAAGATTGACAACTTATCCTGGAAGGTTAATCTAGTAGTAATTAATAACTTATCACAATGTAGAATTTTAGGGGCTAACTTCATTAAATCAACTGGATTGTTGATTGATTTAAAAAACAATGTGTGTATATTTGATTTTAACCTGAACAAGTCAGTGCATTTAATTCAAAACACTAGCTCTAATGTGTTAAATATAAATCATAATTATAAGATAGGGAGTTCCGAAGCTACACAGCAAGTATTAGAAATCATTGAAGAGTTTCCTGAAGTGTTTTCTGAACGTCTGGGGAAAACTCTTTGATTTCGATTACAAAATCCAACTAAAGGATGATGCTATTGTCAAACTGCGGCCTTATCCACTTAACCCTCTGAAGATGGTGAGAATGAAGGAGATCATCGGCGAGCTACAAGAACACGATGTTATCGAGCCAAGCCTAAGTGAGTACTCCAGTCCGGCCTTTTTGGTGGGAAAGGAACCCGGAAAAGAAAGGTTGGTGATAAACTATAAGGAATTAAATAATAAGATTGAGGCTGTAAATTTTCCAATTGGGGATCTCCATTCTTTATACCCGCATTTAAGTGGTCACCGCTATTTCAGTATCATAGACTTATCAAAAGCTTATCATCAAATTAGATTAGCTGATGAAAGCCAAAATTTGACAACTTTCTCTGTGCCATTCGGTAGTTATAAATTTAAAAGATTGCCATTTGGACTTCTTGTAGGCAGTGGCGTTTTAACTGCTTATTTAAATACAGTGCTTGGACACTTAAAATTTAAATGTGTATTAACATACTTAGATGATATTATAGTATACGCAAAGGGTTTAGATGAACATTATGCCCACTTAAGGGAAGTTTTTACGTTGTTTGAAGAACCATAACCTGACAGCAAATGTTAATAAAGTTAAATTTTGTTACAAGGAAATAAATTTTCTGGGACACATTGTGAGTGAAAATAAATTAAAAATTGACCCAGAAAGAACTGTAAATATTCAACAGTGTAGGATACCTAAGAACAAAAAGGACATTGCGCGGTTTATAGGAATGACGTCCTATTTTTCTAAATTTATTGAAAAGTATGCGGACATAGCGGCTCCTCTGAACGCTATGAGGAAGAAATTTGCAGTCTTCCGGTGGACCGAAGAGAGTGAAAAATCGGTTTTTTTTACAGTTAAAGAATAAGATATCTAATCTCCCTGTGTTAGCAATTCCTGACTTTAATAAAGAGTTCACCTTGAAGTGTGATGCGAATGACAGGGCTATAGGAGCTTGCTTATTGCAAGAAGATAACAATAAGAACTTAAAACCTGTGGCTTATTACTCTAGAAAATTTACTGAATATGAAGAAAAACTAAGTACTTACCACAAGGAGGCTCTGGCAGTGGTGTTCTCAATAAACAAATTCAGGGAATTTCTCGAAGTAAGGAAGTTTAACTTGTACACTGATAACTCCGCACTTTCTTGGGTCTTGAGCAACCACACTAAACTAGGGAAAACTTGGTAGATGGGTGGAAACACACAGTCACATTATCCCTTCACTGTAAAGCATATTAAGGGGAGTGATAATGTGACTGCAGACTGTTTTTCACGGCTGTTTGATGACAATGATGAGGTTAATGGAGAGGTGTTTGAAAGAACTGTCAAATAATGCTGCTGTAAATGTGTGTACAAATAGTGTAGTAAATGTAACTTGTAATGTAAATAACTTCTATCCTTTCTTACCCAAAGATTTAGAATTGGGACAGAATAAGGACGAATTTGTGCAAGAACAGTTAAAAACCATTAGTAGTGATGATGAGCGCAAAGGTTTTTGGGTAGAAAAAAAAAATTTTATTTTATACAAATTCGAGATCTCATTGCCCTAAAAATAGTTCTTATCTATGTTTAAGGCGGTCTTTGATTATTATCACCAAGTGGGGGGCATTTTGGATTTAATAAAACATTAAGGAAAATTACAGCGGTGTTTTACCATCCTAATCTGAATGAATTTGTGAAGTCCAATGTTAAAAGGTGTTCTATTTGTCTTAGCCGTAAACCTACTAACTGGAGGGACCGTGGTGAACTGCATGTAAACATTTCGACACGTCCACTACAGAAAATCTACATGGATGTATTTGGACCTCTACCTAGATCTTCAAGACATAATGAATACATCTTAATCAAGGTGGACGACTTCACAAAGTACAATTGGATCGTACCTCTCAAGAAAGTAAATTCAGGTATGGTGTTGCAAGCTTTAGAGAGTAATATTTTTAAAAACTTTGGTTTGCCGGAAATTATTGTGAGCGACAACGCTACTTACTTCGACAGCGACGAGTTAAGGGCAAATCTTTTCAAATGGGGTGTTAAATCAATCACTACAATCCCGTACAACCCCCAGGGTAACAAATCTGAAAGATATTTAAGAAACTTAAATTCAATTTTGACTTGCTTGTATAGTGATTGCAAAAGGAACTGGAACTCTGATTTAAGTAAAATTCAACAAGCAGTTAACTCGTGTGTGAATGACAGTACTGGGTATAGCTCATATTCATTAATATTTAATTTTAAACCTAACAATGAGTTGGATTTAAAGTGGAACTTGAAATCAATTTTTGAAAATTTAGTGCCAAAGGAAAAATGTCAAAAATATGCGGAGGCGTTGGAGAATTTAAATAAACAGTTTATTAAAAATTCGAATTTAAGGCCCTATAATAGAAACCACCAAAAGTTTAAAATTAATGATGAAGTGTTTTGTAAAATACCCGGACACAGAAATAAATTGGATAGGAAATTTGACGGACCATACAAGATTATGATTATTATCTCAGAGAACAGTTATATAATACAGCTCACCAAGGACTTGAGAATTTTGAAAAGACTGCATTTACAAGATTTGAGACCCGATTAAGTGAAATTTAATTGGAACACTTGGACAGTTAAGAACAATTGGACGATTTTTTTCTTTCAGCATAAAATTAAAAAAACCCCATATTAAAATGTCAAAATTGAGTAACCATAGGCCAAGTCAAGGTTTTGTGTTTTCTTTCAGGTATTAAAAGAAAAAGGGGATTTTTATGACGTATAAATAAATATTTACATGAAGAGGATAATTTACATGGCCTAGGACTTTAAAATTAAGAAATGTAGTATTTAATAATAGTGTCTAGAACCATTATACTGTCTGATATTAGTATATAGACATTATACTATTGTTGTACTAACAATCCTTCTTGTGTGTCCAATTCCATGTTGATATTTGTTTATAGTGTATAAATGAGAGAAAGAAATTTAGGTCAACCCCTCCCCTGTAATCCAATGTAAATAACGTGTTCGTAATTAAATAAAGGGTCTTCAATATTTTAATAAAGTTTATGAAGGAAAGAATGAGCAATCTTCGAGTTGGATAAAAATCAAAATTTGTTGAAAACGAAACGAGACAAGCTCTGAAATTCTGACATAAATGGTGACAAAGGGGACTTACGTCATAGTAAGAGAGAATGTTCTGTTTATATATGTGGAATGCTGTGGAGGTGAGATACGGAACAACACTCGCTATCACTGGTCACACCCGCGGACGGACGGCGCGCCGGCTACAACAGCGAGGGGTGGTGACCTACACGACGGATCCAAGGGACGACACATGGGACCGTGAAGACGAGCACTCACTGACTGAGGAAGCTGCTGTCCATACATAGACAATCGACAGGAGGAGACCGGAAAGGACAAAATTCCTTGGACTGGGAACGACTGGTCAACTATAGATATAGTAAAATTAGAAATTGTGAGGGTATTAGGGTTCGTTATCTCGAGTCATTGTCCTACATACATTCCTTTGATAACGGCTAACTATTATTTGTGTAACTGTTTTGTCTGTTCTAAAAACATTGGTGGGTAACTAAATGATGTACGTTTCAAAAACATTTTTAATTGCTAATTGGTGTTAAATTTCTTTTATCAACTGCAGGGCCGTATTTAGAAGTAAAGGAGGGGGAGTAATGTAGCGTTTTTAAAGCTACATTGATTTATTTTTTTAAATAAAACCTAAATTAAATAAAAATTTTGGGATCGAAATATTGTGACTTAATTTTAGATTAGATTGTGAAATGTCAGGGTAAAATCGAACATGTAATCCTTTGGCAAGTTAGCACTGGTAGTTTTAAATTGTTAGGAAGGCAGGTTGTCTGCCTTGAATTGATTAGAACTTGTCTTATTGTGAGTATTGTTCTCCTGGTTTGATACAGCTGGACCAATGAGAGAGCTCCACGGATGTCCTGCAAAGGTGATTGGAAAGGGAAGTATTTAAGCGCCCGCTCATAATTTTCGCCCTTCTTTTGGTTATTTTCGTGAGTAAAGTTAATTGCAGTGCGCCATTTTTCTTAAATTTTTTTCCGCGAGTGATTTTGAGGTAAGCACCACTTTATTGTACGTTTTTATTGAAATAGTCATCCTGATCTGATTTTAAATTAATTTTGTTGTCTTATTTATAGGAAAAATTAAATTCATAGAAACTACAGAGCAATCTGAATAACTTATTCTCGAAGAACAATAGAGCATTATAGAATCATACAAGTTACATTTGGTTCATGCTTGCAAGAGAAGTGAATTAAAATTGAACTTTGTTAATAACTTTAATTGAGATTTGAAAAGGTAGTAATTTATTAATATTTAACTGGAACTGTTTTATTGTGAATTATTAATTGAAAATTAGTTGAACTTTAATAATTGTTAGAGAGAGACTTGTAATCTGAATTGCAGAGACTTGAAAGTTAAGGTTCAAATAGTGTAAAGAGAAGTTAAAATTTTTATTTTGAATTTTAAGTGAACTTAGAAGTGAACATTTTTATTTTTATTATTTCCAAATGGTATTTCATTCTTATTTTAAAACTTTATTATTTTATTTTTAGAAGAGAACTCTGAATTTTAGTTTGATATATTTGATTAATATTTTTATTTCTTGCCAAAGGAATTTTTAAATTTACAAAAAGGTTTGTCAATTCTTTGTGGAAAATAGAGTGATAAAAATTCTGAAACGTTGAACTTATTATTTTGCCAGTTTAAAATAAATCCATTGTTTTTATTTAGAACTGTGATTTTTATTTTATACAAACCAGATAATATTTAATAGTTAACAAATTTAGTAATACATTGTACTTAATATTCACTAGAATCTTTACTAATCAAAAAATATTTGATATCGACTTGGATGTATCATTGATGATTTAAATATTAATACTCTGGAATATTAATATCAACAATCCAAGTTGACTATTAATTTTCACAACTTAGAGAATAATTAATAAAAAAAAACTAATAATTATATTGGTAAGGTAATAGTACTCCAAAACGGGTACTATGTGGCTTTACTGAAGTTCCAATGATATGGCTTAAAATGTTTGGCATATGGGGAAGACAGGAAAACCCACTTTACATATTGTTTCATGTAATAGTGAAAGTATAAATATGAATCATCTGGAGTGATGTTGAGTGTGGGACTCTGTAGCTAAATCCAAGAGGGGAGCATGGCCACCATCAGAAACGGGGTCACATGTGTAGGAATGAAACAAAAACTGTGAATCCATAGCCCAATTCATTGTTGAGAATATTAGAAGTAATAATAATGGGAAAATACAGAAATCCCCCAGTGCCCAATGGTACCCAAATATTACTTTCTTTGAATACTTTATTTTATTTGTTTGGGATATTAATGTGACTTATTTACGTGTTTTGATCTAGGGTAAACTGTGAAAAGTCACAGTCGTAATTATACTAAATTACGCTTTAAATATAAAATAATATTTTTATTACATACCTATACGATTCATTGAATTTCCAGAGGAGGAACCAACTAAAAGCAGTATAAGTACAGTAACAACAGCATAAGTTCTACCGACACTACTGCTGCAACACTGTCATCTTTTTCGGAGCATGACTCATCGCTGACCCTTACCACTTCCACCCCTCGGGATGATGCTCTCACCGTGGTGATAAGATAAACTCGACCTCTTTATGTAATACACATGGGACATGTCACGACAATCTGAAACGATTTATTTTAAATATATTGTGTAATAAAACTATATTATCTTACGAAGTTGTAAGTAGTAAGGTCAAGTTTATTTTTTAATTACAACATACACAATATTATAAGTTATATAATTACTGTATACTCTTTTGAGTTGTATGATATTACTTCATAAAATATATTACATAATTTACTACATAAAGATTCACTATTCAGTTATTTACTAATATCCAGTATGCCTTAGACAGTCTTAGTATGTAAGATGTGTAAATACCAATTTTATTATTCAATTATTCGAATAATAAAAGTAGTCTTTATTAGTTCGATTAAATAAATACTATAGTTGATAACAGAAAAAAATATTAAAACTGAGAGTACACGTCATTCCCTAAAGTATAAAATAAATAAAATGTTTAATTATTTTTACTTTGTTTAATTATATATTCTACACGATGATTTCATCATTTTATTAAATGAATAAGTACATGATTAAACCATCCGCGATCTCAGAAACTGTACATATCCATATTACATAAGTAAAACCAAAGTAAAAGAAAATAACTCTGCTGTCTAGATATGTGAGGTTTGTAATGTATTCTTGTGTATAGTGCGCCTCTTTGGTATATTAAATCTGTATATTTATAGAGCTTCATGTGGTACAACTTTTTGTGTCGTTAGTTACGCAATGAAAGTTAGATTGCAATAACATCGTACAATATTTTATAAACATTTTGATTTGTTAGCCTAACAACTTAAGTTAATTTTTCGATTGAATAAGAAGATATAATATTCACATATGACTTGATAAAGATTGATTCGCTTGTGTGGAAGAAGCTTTAACTTTTAAACTCTATTTACATAGCTTGAAATAATAGTCAGTGGATGGTCTATTACGTTATCTTTTTATCAAATGTTTTGTTAAATTTTACCTTTAATACATTGATACACATTTCCAAGTAAAACATTTGATTTTACAAAGTATTTAAGCATGGGTAAAACTGGAATGTATAACGGATATCTTTTCTATATTAAGTTGTACAAATTTAATATAATATTAATAACTTATTGAAGAATTTGGCGACAGCGGAGTGTGAGAGATGAATGTCTTTTTTATTTTTGGTTTAGCAACATATAAATTTTTTGCATGCAAATGTAAAGTGTGTTGTAGTGTATTAATGATAGTTTTAATATAATATTTGACTGCAAGATCATGATATGCAATCAAATTATTCATCTGGTTAAATAATATAGTAGATAATAATGTCATATCAGACTAAGACTAATATAGGCGAGCTACTTTCTATTATAAATCTGAAAAATAACCATCTAACAATTTATAGTTCTCTTTCAAGTCACTTAGTAAATATTTTAAAACACATATTGTGTATAATTCATTACATTTTAGAACAAAAGCAAACTGTACTGCATTCAGTGTTACAAAAAAAACTATTTTTTAGCTTGGATAAGTCGTTAAAGGCCGGTAAACTATTTATTTAACGCGGATAAGGGAAACCTGATAAATTGCGAGGGGGGTAAGCTGTATCAATAACGCCCCCTGGAAATCTAGTAAAATTCTCAGTCATTTAAAAGCCTCACTATAGTTTAACTCTTTTATTGAAGAACCTGTATTGTTTTACATCTGTAAAATAATACCGTACATAATAACTTATATAAAGTCTCTATTTATTACATTAATAACGCGCTCAACTTTGCACCTTGTTACTAAAACATCGCTTGCAATAATAAAAGTGGCCTTATTTATTTTCTTATCAAAATAATTTTCAAAATGTATGCACTGTAGTATTTAAAAACCCATAGAATATAATTTTACTTTTACTAGTCAGTTATACAAATTGTCCTTGTCATCCTTATAATTACCCATCGTATCATGAATTATGATACCATTAGATTCTACACCTCTAAGTTTTTGTTACCTGTTTTTGTTGCCCGAGGTTTTCCTATTGCAACCATAGGAACACTAAAAGCAACATCTCCGCAATATATTGTTTTATGTATTTTATGTATCTTGACCTTAACAGGAGTAAAATCATTTGCTACCATAAAAGACGCATGTTGAAAGTGTCCAGTGTACGACCACAAACAATTCGTTGAGTTTCTCGTTATATACCTTAGTGACATTTATTGACGGTTCGGTGAACCTCTGAAACCCTCCTTGGCACGATGAACTTCGAATATAATGGAGCTGGTGCATTCAACTATATTTTTAATACTCAGATTCTATAGATTTTAAATGTCGTTTTACACATTTTACATCAATCTCGCTAATTAAAAAAGATGGAAATACAACTACGGAATGTGCATTAATTTCCTTTCCCCTTTGTTTCACAAGGGTCATTAAAACTAGTTATCTAATTTTGATAGAAACAGAAATTGGCATAATGGTAGTATAAAAATGTCAACCAATCTTTATTATTAATATTTTTGGCGTGTATTATTTTAAAGTAAATACTGTTAGTTCGAATATTTTTTTGATAATAATAATAATAATTTTTTTCGAATAAATGTATTACTTGTCGAGAATTGAAAATCGTGTTATTTGTAAATTTATACCTTGCATTTTGTAGCTCTGGACTTCTTGTTAGATTTTGTTGTCAAACTATTTAATATAATCAAGTGCAGAAGTATCCTTCCTGCATTACCAAATATGGAGGTCTCAAAAGGAATTATTTGTTAGCATTATACACTATATTTAATTATATTTAATAAAAGAAAATCCACCATTAGGTAGCAAACTTGTTTTTTTCAGGCACATGACACGAAATATCAAGTATTTTAATATCAAATATCGATTTAGTGTATTCACATCATAGTACTCTTCAATATACTCTTAAGCCCCTTAAAAAGAAAACTATATAAAACGAAAATAGTACTACTGAGGCTTAAACTAGAATCGGTGGGATATCACGGGAATAGAACAATACCTTCCTATAAACATTTTCCATGATGTTAACTTAAAACTATTTCCTTAACGGAAACTATTTCCTTTTTAAGGAATTAGACTGAAATTCCAGAATACCAGTGATGGAGATGTTATTTGTAAAGATGCATATTTTGTAAAGCTTGCAATACTATATTCTTATTGCTTCTGTTAGAGGTTCAAAAATGGGAAACATCAACTAGGTTATCTAATACAGATATAACTAATTCCTTAAAATATAGTTTTAACGAAAATACTTTTTAGGTGTAGGTTATACTTATTTTTTAATTACAAATGATTTTGATAATTTTTAATCAGTTCTATTGGTGATTTCATAAAAATTTTTTATAAATCTTTAATTACAAATTTACTTTTTTAGAAAACTTAGAGTAAATTAAAATATTAATTAATAGTATAATTTACTAAGAGAAAATCTTTAAGAAATATCTTTTTTTATTTCAATAATCATCATATGGATTAGAACTTTCTTATTTTCTTTAAAAGATTCTTTTAATTATTCAAGTAGGTTCGCAAATATACTACTGGGACTCGTTATAAAGTTGATCGTACATTTTGTAATCAAAATAGTTTTGAAGCTATTAATAAATCATTGTATTCTATTATATTGTTGTCAATATCGTTTTATAAATATTTCTGAAAATTATTTGTTTCTAGCAGGGACTATGATTTCTTAGCTCTATTTGTTATTGACGAGTTAGACTATTAAGTAAAATAGAAAAAATACATTTTAAAGAAAATTGAGGGATTTATACAATTTAAGTTAGACTTTTTGTAAATAGGCTTAAAATTGCTTTATATTTTATGATAAATACTTTTATTTTAATAGAAAATATGGATAATACCATTCTTTATATGTTTTTATGCATAAAATGTTCGATCTAAAGTCTACTGCTGTTGTTTTAACCTTTCATGGTTTAATGCAAATCAACTGAACTGTTCAGTATAGTGTAGAATAAAGTATATACTACATTTTAGCTGAATGTCGTTCTGCAGTTTTGACCATGTCACAGTATTCAATCTAGTCACTACTGCTTAAATAGTAAGAAGATCATTTCTATAAAGGTTTATATACAAATAAGGGATTTTATGAGCGTCCTTGTAGCACTTCAGGGTAGGCTTAATTTCTCTCAGTCTTTCCGGAGTGATTGACGTTTTTTGTCTCTGTTTACCTGATTATTAATCTCGTTAAAATATATCAAGATTGAAATGAATGATATAAATTAATTTTTATTGCATCGTCAAATAGGTGAGAACACTGCAGGGGACGTTCAAAAATCTTTTACAACCATTTAGGGGTATCTCATATTAAGGTATACTATTATCTGAGATATGCCATTCTTGTTGTTTTTTTTTTAATTAAGAAGAGCTACTCTCAAGTATGCAAGACATGAGAGACAAAAATGGTTAGCCATAGTTCTAATAGTGAGTGTAAACATAAGTTGATTTTTTTAATTCCAAGTTCAAAATAATCGGAGGCATAATAGTAACATACTTGTGTTCTGAATTGTGTTCTGGTGTTTTACGCGTATTATTATATACAACGTTTGAAAATATTATGTATTCCGAAAACACATGATTTACTACATTTCATTTTGTATTTTATAATATCAATCAATAATACAAGAACTTTTTAAATACCAATCTCTTTGATAATATATAGTAATAGTAATGATTTATTTTCTCAAAATACATTACAGAATTGTACAGAAACCATGTTTACATCCAATATTATCATAATATCTACTAATGTACAATAGAAATACAAATATAAATATACAATCTAATAGAGAAAATAACTAACCTCTAAGGCAAAGCCTGTGTGGAGGAAATTAACACAAAATTTTTTCCTAGAGTGATGGCTAAATCTTCTATTTAACATAAAATATATAAATCCAAACTTTAACTACTATATGCACAATACATTAACTAATATACAAATTTCACAAAGTTGTTACTAGTGGAAAAATTAGGAGCCTATAAGTTTCATATAATACAATTTAATTATGCAATAAGCCAACAAAAAGCATAAAATGTTACAGAAAAAGAAAAAAATCTCAACAGAATTTAAAAATGATTACTTAAAAGATTTTCTTGAAACTTAAACATAAACACACAAGAGGAATACAAAAAATCCTTGAATTTCCACATACAATTTCGTTATGACATACACAAAAAACCTGAAAAAAATCCAAAATTGGCAACTTATTGAAATATGGCATTGCTGTACATATAACTAATCTAGTAATTAATTCTATTGCAACTTAAATACATGGAAAAAACACATGGTAAAATACACACACATCATAACCGAACCAATTTACTATTTACTAGCAAAATTGAAGAATAAAAAGATATGTTACCTTTCTAGCTATTTACAAGTAATCATTCATCAATATTTTCTATGCTTAAAAGCCAAGACCTCAATCTAGAATTGAAGAAGGTTAAAGAGTTGGAATTACGAATTAAAATGGGTAATTGGTTAAAAATTCTTTGAGCTAGGAAGCTATAAGTCTTAGTAAAATAGGTATTAGCTGGTCTAGGCACATACAAATCTCTTGCATTACGTAATTTTGTCTTATACACATTCAATTAACGTATTGTTTCTACTACGATTAAAAAACAACCTTAGTACTTTATAAACATACATATGTCTCAAGGGTAAAATTTGTAATTGACAAAATAACGGAAAGGTCGGATCTGTTTTGTTTTTTTTTTTCAAAATTAATCTGATGAATTGTTTTTGAGAAATAAATAATGTTTTAGTACTTGTTACATAAGTTCCCCCCAGCAAGAGATTCCGTACTCTAATCGGTTGTGTACCAATAAAAAATACAACATTTCTCAACAGATCATCATCAAATATATTTCTTAGGAAAAAGAAAAGAAAAGCCGCAGGACATTATTAAGTTTTTGTTTTAGATTAAAAATATGGGTTTTCCATGTTAGTTCTGAATCCAAAGAACTAACATATTTATATGTGCACTTAGAACGTTTCTTTAATGAAACACTGAATTTTTATTGAATTTTTATATACTTTGGAGTATGTGAGCTGCTCAGAAATATTATAAACCGAAATATTATTTTACAATCATACTTATCACCCGTTCTCTTTATAAAATGTAAAAATATATAACAATCCAGGTAGCTGACGATCCTGAATTTTATTTTTATAAGAGATACACTCTAAATTGACAAATGATTTAGCAAAATTATAAATTAAACCAATATAAGCTTGTACTGTGTCCAAAAGACAGTATTATTTCTAACATCTCACATTGTATGGAAATAAGAAATTCATATGCTAATAAACAACGCTATGCAAAATTTTTGAATTGTGATGTTTTATATTTATAAACTTATCTTTATTTGCCATGAAATTTGACTTATCTTACACAGTCATGTATTATTTCTGAAAATTTGGAATTAATACGTTTACTGAAATAAAAGTAATACACATCTGACAGAATATTTAACATTTTATAACAATTGTTATCTTCCAGTACGTGTCACGTATTTCAAGTAAGGGTGTGTATATATCAAAGGAACATTAGTAATACTGATAAACGAGTGGACCATAAAAAACCACAATCACTATTTAGTGACAAACGACTGTTAGTAACTGCAAAACAAGGATTTGACTAGACTAATCACCCTTAGACAGGTAAAATTATTAGTTTCCAATGTCATGTAACATGTAACTGCTGCTTTCTTAAAAAATGAAATTAATTTTTATAATAATTAAAATGTTAATTAATAGTTTTTATATTTTATATAATTCCTTCCTGCATGCGTGCAGGCCACTGCTCCTGATGTGACGATTTTTGTAGTGTATTTGTCGTATATATAAAGTTCAAAAAACAAATCGATACTACAATAACGAATGAAGTGAGAAAGATATTTAACAGGTTTCAATACTGGTATTTCTCATTTAAAATTATTTCAAAACGGTAAATGAGATAATGATTGTAGGTTTTTGTAATCCAAAAGCATGCGATAATAGTAAAGGTTTCATATGGCAGCCAAATAAATTTTAAAAATACGTTTTTATTTTCACAAACAATTAATAAAAATAATTCCTGTTGTTGGCTTTCTTGTTTATATATATATATATATATATATATATATTATATATATATAAATATTTGCAAGTGTATGATGCAAATTCATAAAATAGTGGTCAAACGTTTCTGAAATAAACGTACATGATACAATAAATTAAGGTCTTAAGCCAAATAGAAATATATTTACTAATAAAAATTTTTTTTTATGGTCCTGTAACTAGATTTAAAGGATTTGGGTAAGCCAAGAAATAAATTCCACTCAAATTGCAGGTTCTCATATTCCATACCTCATGACCTTATTCTGTATCTCTCTATAGGTCACAACCTTGTTATTCGATTTGATCAGAAAAAGGATTCTTTCAGCTTTTCAACCACATCACCTCCCTTTACAATACTAGTTAAATATATTATCAAGAAATCTACTCCCGATATAAGGAATGTCAACCATTGCATTCAACTATAGATGCAATACAAAGTATTTTCGTTTCCTAAATTTTAGCCCTATTTAAATATTTTGAATGATTTTAATATTTGGAATGTTTGTAAATTTGTATGGATTATATTCACTATTATATCACTAAAAAAATTCACAGTTATTTTATGTAAATATTAATTCGATTAAACTCATGCATATAAAGTTTAACTTGTTCCTGTTTGTAAACTGGTTAATGTATTGAAACGTTTTCTTTTGAAATATTCTAAGCAAATACATGCTATAACTTGCAATATAAAACTCTTAGGATTTTATAAAATAACAAATATAATATGTCAACATATCAATTGATTATAGACTTGTAATTAGATGGTTGGATATGTTGATGAGAATGTTTTAGAAAAGTTTAAAACAGCCAATTCAGTTAAATTTGTCTTTCTCCATTATGGCATAACTGAGACGCAGACCGGTTCGCTGATTCTGTTTATCCTAATGGCCTGTTTCATATGTAGTAGATAACGTAGGCTGTAAAGACAATGCATGCATCATTTTAGTAATTGACAAAACTCTGTTAAGTTGTAGCTGGAATATAAAATATATTATTTACATTCGCTATTTATACATGTAGTTTAACTGCTGCTACAAGCCTGCATTCTGGAATACCTGAATAAATTATTTTTTTTTCCGGAATTACTTTTAATTTATACATAATTTTAACATATTTTTTATGAATAATGTGTTCAATCCAAAAAATACCATCGATCATCTTGTTACATATTTATCTGACTTTGTTCTGCTAAACTATTTGGATAGTGTGATTTATTCATGCTGTTCCCATGGAATTCCGAATATTTAGTGAAACATCAATATCACTATTATATAACTATTTGACATCATATATTCAAATAATCTTATTAAGTACACTAACCACGTATTAGTGTACTTAAATAATGTAAATATATTATTTTAGTTCAATGTAAATATTTTTTATATTTAAACTTAAACATGGTACAATGCAAGTTATATATTTTTTGTTGGAAAAACTATTTTCTGTTTAAATATTTAGCTCTTATATTTTACAATAAACTGTCGAAATTAAAGCTTGTTGTACTAATGTAAACATTATTTTGAACTTTTACAATAATAACAACATTCTCAACAATTTATTAACTATTATATCCTATAACAATGCACTCATTACTATAACATTTCTTCGTAAAAAAGGTAAGAAAGTAGTCTTTTATCACAAAATGCAGTCATCACCTAACATTTATATTATTGGTACATCCAATCTATCTTTATCTCTGTCCGCGAGTTATCAAAAATGTCAGTGACATAGAAACTTTCAACTGTGCAAGAAGCTTCATTTCTATAATAGAAATGATGAGTTTGATTAGAGAGAATTTCATAGTACAGGATAATTAGCAGAGCGTTAGCAAATATTTAGTAATGTTGAAACTATAAACACCAATGAAAAAGCAATACAAAAACAAAAAGGATCACATCCGTGTAAATAAACCAAGATGTTTGAATTGTAAAATGTTACCGAATTCCTCAAAATTCACTAGTAGCAAAACACACGAAAGGCATATCCTATCATCGGCAACTGGTCTTGTGAATCTAAAAATGTGATTTACCAAATTCAATGTAAAAAATGTCCAGCAGATTACAGTGGCTCAACAACAAATACCTTGAGGACAAGAATGACAGGACACCCGATTTTGATTATAAACACCAAGATTTAAAGAAAACTGTCTTGACTCATGGTCTATAATCACAATGAAACTTTTGAAAATACATATCCAGTCTAACCTATTCGGCTAGTACATACAAACTCAAACCAAATTTTTACCTCAGAACATTAGAAAAAGCACACCAATTTGTTTTAAAGAGCATAATTCCACATGGACTCAACATCAGATAACTTAGCCAAAAACGTCTAAATTTTGAAATCAACATACGGAACAATTATTTAGTACATGTAATCTGTATTTATTATTATTATTATTTATTCACTGTTTATTTACTTTCGTTTGTACTGTTTTATTTTATATTTTTATATTTTATACAATTTATGCACCTGAAGACGGTCTTCACCAAAATGTAGTGCCAATGTTTTAAAACAATTTTATTTCATTTGTACAGTAATTTACTAAAAATATTATATATTTATAAAGAAAATTATATAAATGTGTCTTGAATATTAATTAGTACTTAATAAATATATTTCAAGAAGGGACTAAATTAGCGCCACTTCAATAAACATGTTAAATGCAGTATCTACACGACAAGGCCTCAACAGAGTCAGAAACAGCAACAAAATCATGGCTAATTTGAAGTTAGTTGGAGAAGTTAACAAGCTTTAGCAAGCACATCTGGTCGACTAATTGACACGACCTACATTAGAATACACTCAAGCGCTTAGCTGTTGTTTATACCATTATTTGAACTTGTTAGTTGAACTAGCTTAATCACGAAGATGACCGGTTTGTTTTTTCCACTTTAAGGTTCAAGATATTACGATGTTTGAAACTAATAAAATTATTGATATTACCAAAATAACCTATAAATATTAAACATAAACCAACATTTTAGTGGTTCCGATCTCTTACGTTGGAAGACGCTGCATAACAGCCCCTCCTCCCAGGCTCTAAAACCCACCCAGGCCGTTATTTCTTTATTAAATTTTTAGGCTTAAATACGCCTTAAAAATAGGTCATAAATGGAGGGAAAATGTATAAACATTATACAAGAATACAAGCTCATAATATATGACATTTAAAAAACTGGACATGTGTTTTGTTGAGATCGCTCTGTTTGAAAAGAGAGAAAAATAGAAAAAATGGGGTCTTCTTACTTATTTGAACGTGGCAGTAAACTGTTGCATGATACGGAAAAAAACTAGTAATTTCACCTGTACCTGGTCAACTGATCAAGAAACCTTCTTGTATGCATTCAATTACATTCATTATTTAAAAATTAAGAAGACATGTGAACAGGGTTCAGTAGTTAACAAACAACCCTCTGTTCTTATATTATATAGAAGTACATCTACTAATCATGATTGATAGGCCCCTTATATAACACTGTATATACTACTGTTCACGATACGTTTGAAATATTGGGATATATGCAATATTTACGTTTTCCCAAACAATAAAGAACCAGGGGAAACAATACAATAAACGTTATGAAGTTATTCAAATTGAAATGAAATTATACGCTACGAAAAATTTGATCAAAGTGCATTAAAATGTCAGTTTTAAGTCCCTGTAAGTGGTAACACCCACTTCCGATGTAGGTGTGGTACAATCCAAAAAATAATAGGTGTGTCTCAGCTACGAAGGGAAAATGCCCCGTGATCTTTTGTAGGTATTTAATTTCACGGTATACAATGTGTTATTAAGACGCACACCATTAAAAATTGTGTAAATAGGATCTATTTTAAGATATAATGAAAGTAACACCCTTAGTTTAATTTTTCTTAATTTTTAAGTGCACGTGATTACTATTATGAATCGATTTTTGGCTTAAAGCTCGTTAATGTAGGATGGGTTAAGGCCCCTTTCATTGTGTCAGCAGTTCATGGTAAAAACGTTTCGAAGTTTTGTCATCGCATCTTCTTGGAGTTAAAATTTTAAATATTGTATATGACGCTAAGCTAACCCTAAGATATAATGTAATTGTCTAGGAAATGCGGAGTGTCTCCAGTTTGAAAATATTTAGGATAATTTGGGATGTCAGTTGGAAGGGTTTATGTTAAACTAGAAGCTGACAATTTGTCCCGGATAACGTCCAATGTTATGTCTGATA
>NW_025781615.1:0-42105 GCF_021130785.1 Homalodisca vitripennis | reverse complement strand
CCTTTAGAATATTTAAAATTACTTAAAATGATCAATATTTGCCGAAAAAGCTAATCATATCTTTCACTTATCAAGCAAATTGTATATTACTTGAATAATATAGTTTATTTTATTATATTTGTATGCTGTAAATTGTATTTACCAGTATAAATATTCTTAGTGGCTATTAGGCATTGTACTCTAACATATTTTAATATTTACTTTAAAACTTTTTAAATAAGACTTATTATTTAATTTAAAAAAATCTGTTTAATAAAGAAACCCATAAAACCCAAATTTGTAAACTGTAGTATAATTTTCTGATAACATTGTTCTAAAATAGTTCTATGGTTAAGATGTATTTATTAAAAATCGCTTTAATAAAGTATTTCACTAGCCTGCTCTATCTTACCAACATCTTATTATTACACCAATACTACACATATATTAAGGACTCGCCTTCGGCTCGCTGGGGGCTACGCCCCCAGTGCCCCCAAAGTAAACGCTTGCAAATTCGGGGATAAGCGGAATTCGGTGACTGGTTAAGTCCGGACATTAAGGTAAATGACAAGGGATTTAAAAATTGACCTTTTTCATAGATTTTTTTCCGGATTCGTAAAAACTTTTGACTTTGAGGGCATTTTGCGGTTAAACCGTTAGAGATACGACAAAAAGTGACTGGACCTTTCTTGTTGGAAATTTAATTTTGTCTTTCGATTGTGCCCTCAGATCTGATCTACGACCTATGGTTTAGCCAGAAATGAGCTCGGGAGGAAAAGTCTGCACGGGTCAGCTATCTTGAATTGTTTAGTATAAACATAATAAAAACCGACCTCAAGGCAGTATTTTAAGTCGAACAGGGGGTTTAATATCACCAGGAGACTATCTAGTCAAGGCGAGAAAATTCCCTGGGTGGGTGATTAATGTTAAGGAGGTTAAGACAAGAGGGGGTTTAATTTCGTCAGGATATTGTCTGGTCATATGAACAAATTCCCAGGGGGGGTTAACGTTACCGGGGGATAAGTCTCCAGGGGGTTATCTGGTCATACCAGGATCTTCCCAGGGGGGGGGGGTTAAGAGATTTGGTGACTGGTAAAATTCGGACATGAGGTCATGGCAGGAAATTCCCTGGGGGGGGTTTAATGTTACCAGGGGGGTTAACACATCAGGGGGTTGAATGTACAGGAGGTTATCAGGTCATACCAGGAAATCCCCGGGGGGGGGGGGTTAATATTACCGGGGGTTAATGACACACTTGGGCCTTTTTTAGAGGGTATTGTGTCTGTGAACATAATAAATATTCCTCTGTCCCTATCTACTATTGACGCTTAGCTAACGCTCAGCCAACTCCCGAAGTCACTGAACCTTTTCTGTAGATCACGCGTGATTTCCTAAATCCCGTTTAAAATTTGTTTTGAGTTACGACCAACCGTTTAGCCGCTATCAAGCCCGGAATGTAAATTTTTTAGGCGAAAAATGTCCAATATTTTCACTTAATCGCGTTTTGCGGTCAAACTAAGGGAAATATAGTAAAAAAGTCACTGGACCTTTTTTGTAGGTCATCTTATTTCCTAAATAAAACGTTAGTCTTATTTTGACCTCCGACCAATGGTTTCGCCGCTATCGACCCCAAAAACAAAAGTTTCGCGTAAAAGTTACAACAAAAATTGTACATAATCACGTTTTTCGGCCAAAACCAATCGAGATAGGGCAAAAGATTACTGGACCTTTTCTGTAGATCGCGCAATTTGCTAATTTGATGGGTCAATCAGATTTGAGCTACGACCAACGGTTCGGCCGCTATCGGGCTTGAAACATTATTTTTATCGAAAAAATCTCTGGAATTTCAAATGTTCGAGCGTTTTGTCGCTTAACCATGGAAGATAGAGCAAAAAGTCATTAGACCTTTTTTGTAGTTCACTTCATTCCTGACCATGAATTTTCCGTCAGATCCGAGCTAGCTCCAATGGTTCGCCCGCTATCGGGCTTACAAAAAATGCCTGCAGGGGTGAAGAATGCGCGATTTTTTGGGAATTTTTTTGAGGGGTTGAAAATGAAAAATTCTCACTTTTCGGGATTTTCCTGGTGGTTACACGTGGAAAGCTATCTGTGTACCAAATTTCAAGTCTCTAACTCATCTGGAAGTAGGTTAGAATTAGTATACGTGAGTGAGTGAGTGAGTCAGTCAGTCAGTCAGTTACACATGCGGTTGTATATATATTAGACTCGCCTTCGGCTCGCTGGGGGCTACGCCCCCCAGGCCCCCAAAGTAAGTGCTTAAAAATTCGGGGATAAGTGGAATTCGGAGGACAGGTTAAATCCGTAAATTAGAATTACAATGTATTGATTTTTATCCCTATTTAACCAAAGTTTCGACTTTAAGGGCATTTTGCGGCTTAACCGTTAGAGATACGACACAAAATGTGAACCTTTCTATTCGGAAATTTAATTTTGTTTTCCGAATGTGTCCTCGAATTTGAGCTACGACCTTTGGTTTAGGCAGTACATGGCTTGTGAGAAAATACCTGCACTAGTCAGCTAGTGTAAATTGTTACTGTAAATATAATAAAAAACTGACTATAAGTCAGTATTTTTAAGTTTTTTGTGGGGGTTTTAAACTAGTTTAGGAGTTTATTTGGTTTATTCCAAGAAATTCCCTGGTGGGGGTTTAATGTTAACGGGGGATAAGTCATCAGGGAGTTCAATTTACTAACGAGGTTATCTGGTCATACAATGAAATTCCAGATGGGGTTAATGTTACAAGGGGTTAAGATATCAGGGAGTTTAATTTACTCAAGAGATTGTCTGGTAATACAAGAAAACTCCAGGGGGGGGGGGTTAATGTTACCGGGGGTTGAGACACACGTTGGTCTCTTTCCGAGGGTGTTGTGTTTGTGAGCAACTTCCCAAAAGGGGGTTAAGAGATATGGTGAGTGGTAAAATTCAGTCATGAGGTCATGCCAGGAAATTCCCTGGGGGGGTTTAAAAGTTACCAGTGGGGTTAACACATCAGGGCGTTTAATTTACTCAGGAGGTTATCTGGTCATACCAGGAAATCCCGGGGGGGGGTAATGTTATCGGGGGTTAATGAAACACACCAGGCCCCCTTTCGGGTGTTGGCCAGATTCGGGGATAAGCGGAATTCGGAATTATCTTGGACCTATGTTATTTAATTTTTCAGTTTTAATCAAAAATTTTGACTTTAATGGCGTTTTACGGGTTAACCGTTAGAGATACGAGAAAAAGTAACTGGACCTTTCCTGTCGGAAATTTAATTTTATCTTTCGATTCCGTCGTCAGATTTTAGCTGCGAACTTTGGTTTAGCCAGGAATGAGCTCGGAAGAAAAGTTTGCACAGGTCAGCTATCGTGAATTGTTTATTATAAACGTAATAAAAACAGACCTTAAAAGGCAGTATTTTAAGTTGAACAGTTGGTTTAATATCATCAGGAGATTATCTAGTCAAGCCAGGAAATTCCCTGGGGGGGGTTTAATGTTACCGGGGGGTTAACACATTAGGGGGTTTAATTTACTCAGGAGGTTATCTGGTCATACCAGGAAATCCTCGGAGGGGGGGTTAATGTTACCGGGGGTTAATGACACACCTGTCCCTATTTTTAGACGGTGTTGTGTCTGTGAACAAAATAAAAATTTATTCTGTCCCTATCTACTATTGACGCATAGCTAACGCTCAGCCAACTTATTATGTGGGGTTGTATTCACTCGTTAACCTAGCAAAGCCTGAATCCTGATTGAATTACACAAATATTAGTCACATATAGGCCTAATATATATTTAAAACTCCAAAAATTTCCAATTCACGACAAATATTTTGCTATTTATCGCGTTTTTCAGGCTTATTAAAGTACATACAGCAAAAAGTTACTGGACTTTTTTTGTAGAACACGTCGTTTACTAAAACTTATTAGGTCGCATTTTTTGAGCTACGACCAACCGTTTAGCCGCTATCAAGCCCGGAATGTAAATTTGTAGGTGAAAATTTCAAAATATTTTCACTTAATCGCGTTTTGCGGTCAAACTAATGGAGATATAGTAAAAAGTCACTCAACCCTTTTTGTAGATCATATTATTTCCTAAATCTAACCTTTGTTTTATTTTGACTTCCGACCAATGGTTTTGCCGCTATCGACACCAAAAACAAAATGTTCACCTAAATATTACAAATAAATTGCACAAAACCACGTTTTTCGGCCAAACCAATGCAGATAGGGCAAAAAGTCACTGGACCTTTTCTGTAGATCACATAATTTGCTAATTTGATTGGTCAATCAGATTTGAGCTACAACCTACCGTTCGGCCGCTATCGGGCTCGAAACTTTATTTTAAGCGAAAAAATCTCTGGAATGTCAAATGTTCCCGCGTTTTGTCGCTTAACCATGGAAGATAGAGCAAAAAGTCACTGGACCTTTTTTGTAGTTCATTTCATTCCTGATTATGAATTTTTCGTCAGATCCGAGCTAGCTCTAACGGTTCGCCCGCTAGCGGGCTTACAAGAAATGCCTGCAGGGGTAAAGAATGCGCGATTTTTTCGGGAATTTTTTTTGAGGGATTTAGAAGTAAAAAAGTCCGGTTTTCAGACTTTTCCTCCGGGTCATATTGCGAAAGGTACCTGCATGCCAAATTTCAAGTTTCCAGCACTTCTAGAAGTATGTTAGAATTTGTATCTATATATCAATCAGTCAGTGAGTGAGTCAGTTTCACATGCGGCTGTATATATTATAGGATAACCGTTAGAGATATGACAAAAAGTGACTGGACCTTTCTTGTCGGAAATTTAATTTTGTCTTTCGATTGTGCCCTCAGATCTGATCTACGACCTATGGTTTTAGCCAGAAATGAGCTCGGGAGAAAAGTCTGCACGGGTCAGCTATCTTGAATTGTTTAGTATAAACATAATAAAAACCGACCTCAAGGCAGTATTTTAAGTCGAACAGGGGGTTTAATATCACCAGGAGACTATCTAGTCAAGGCGAGAAATTCCCTGGGTGGGTGATTAATGTTAAGGAGGTTAAGACAAGAGGGGGTTTTAATTTCGTCAGGATATTGTCTGGTCATATGCACAAATTCCCAGGGGGGGTTAACGTTACCGGGGGATAAGTCTCCAGGGGGTTATCTGGTCATACCAGGATCTTCCCAGGGGGGGGTTAAGAGATTTGGTGACTGGTAAAATTCGGACATGAGGTCATGGCAGGAAATTCCTTGGGGGGGTTTAATGTTACCAGGGGGGTTTAACACATCAGGGGGTTGAATGTACAGGAGGTTATCAGGTCATACCAGGAAATCCCGGGGGGGGGGTTAATATTACCGGGGGGTTAATGGACACACTTGGGCCTTTTTTAGAGGGTATTGTGTCTGTGAACATAATAAATATTCCTCTGTCCCTATCTACTATTGACGCTTAGCTAACGCTCAGCCAACTCCCGAAGTCACTGAACCTTTTCTGTAGATCACGTGATTTCCTAAATCCCGTTTAAAATTTGTTTTGAGTTACGACCAACCGTTTAGCCGCTATCAAGCCCGGAATGTAAATTTTTAGGCGAAAATGTCCAATATTTTCACTTAATCGCGTTTTGCGGTCAAACTAAGGGAAATATAGTAAAAAGTCACTGGACCTTTTTTGTAGGTCATCTTATTTCCTAAATAAAACGTTTGTCTTATTTTGACCTCCGACCAATGGTTTCGCCGCTATCGACCCCAAGAACAAAAGTTTCGCGTAAAAGTTACAACAAAATTGTACATAATCACGTTTTTCGGCCAAACCAATCGAGATAGGGCAAAAGATTACTGGACCTTTTCTGTAGATCGCGCAATTTGCTAATTTGATGGGTCAATCAGATTTGAGCTACGACCAACGGTTCGGCCGCTATCGGGCTTGAAACATTATTTTTATCGAAAAAATCTCTGGAATTTCAAATGTTCGAGCGTTTTGTCGCTTAAACCATGGAAGATAGAGCAAAAAGTCATTAGACCTTTTTTGTAGTTCACTTCATTCCTGACTATGAATTTTCCGTCAGATCCGAGCTAGCTCCAACGGTTCGCCCGCTATCGGGCTTACAAAAAATGCCTGCAGGGGTGAATCAGAGATAGTTATTGCGCGCGATTTTTTGGGAATTTTTTTGAGGGGTTGAAAATGAAAAATTCTCACTTTTCGGGATTTTCCTGGTGGTTACACGTGGAAAGCTATCTGTGTACCATTTTCAAGTCTCTAACTCATCTGGAAGTAGGTTAGAATTAGTATACGTGAGTGAGTGAGTCAGTCAGTCAGTTACACATGCGGTTGTATATATATTAGATAACCGTTAGAGATATGACAAAAAGTGACTGGACCTTTCTTGTCGGAAATTTAATTTTGTCTTTCGATTGTGCCCTCAGATCTGATCTACGACCTATGGTTTAGCCAGAAATGAGCTCGGGAGAAAAGTCTGCACGGGTCAGCTATCTTGAATTGTTTAGTATAAACATAATAAAAACCGACCTCAAGGCAGTATTTTAAGTCGAACAGGGGGTTTAATATCACCAGGAGACTATCTAGTCAAGGCGAGAAATTCCCTGGGTGGGTGATTAATGTTAAGGAGGTTAAGACAAGAGGGGGTTTAATTTCGTCAGGATATTGTCTGGTCATATGAACAAAATTCCAGGGGGGGTTAACGTTACCGGGGGATAAGTCTCCAGGGGGTTATATGGTCATACCAGGATCTTCCCAGGGGGGGGGGGGTTTTGGGGGTTAAGAGATTTGGTGACTGGTAAAATTCGGACATGAGGTCATGGCAGGAAATTCCCTGGGGGGGTTTAATGTTACCAGGGGGGTTAACACATCAGGGGGTTGAATGTACAGGAGGTTATCAGGTCATACCAGGAAATCCCGGGGGGGGGGTTAATATTACCGGGGGTTAATGACACACTTGGGCCTTTTTTAGAGGGTATTGTGTCTGTGAACATAATAAATATTCCTCTGTCCCTATCTACTATTGACGCTTAGCTAACGCTCAGCCCAACTCCCGAAGTCACTGAACCTTTTCTGTAGATCACGTGATTTCCTAAATCCCGTTTAAAATTTGTTTTGAGTTACGACCAACCGTTTAGCCGCTATCAAGCCCGGAATGTAAATTTTTAGGCGGAAAATGTCCAATATTTTCACTTAATCGCGTTTTGCGGTCAAACTAAGGGAAATATACTAAAAAGTCACTGGACCTTTTTTGTAGGTCATCTTATTTTCCTAAATAAAACGTTAGTCTTATTTTGACCTCCGACCAATGGTTTCGCCGCTATCGACCCCAAAAACAAAAGTTTCGCGTAAAAGTTACAACAAAATTGTACATAATCACGTTTTTCGGCCAAACCAATCGAGATAGGGCAAAAGATTACTGGACCTTTTCTGTAGATCGCGCAATTTGCTAATTTGATGGGTCAATCAGATTTGAGCTACGACCAACGGTTCGGCCGCTATCGGGCTTGAAACATTATTTTTATCGAAAAAAATCTCTGGAATTTCAAATGTTCGAGCGTTTTGTCGCTTAACCATGGAAGATAGAGCAAAAAAGTCATTAGACCTTTTTTGTAGTTCACTTCATTCCTGACCATGAATTTTTCCGTCAGATCCGAGCTAGCTCCAACGGTTCGCCCGCTATCGGGCTTACAAAAAATGCCTGCAGGGGTGAAGAATGCGCGATTTTTTGGGAATTTTTTTGAGGGGTTGAAAATGAAAAATTCTCACTTTTCGGGATTTTCCTGGTGGTTACACGTGGAAAGCTATCTGTGTACCAAATTTCAAGTCTCTAACTCATCTGGAAGTAGGTTAGAATTAGTATACGTGAGTGAGTGAGTCAGTCAGTCAGTTACACATGCGGTTGTATATATATTAGACTCGCCTTCGGTTCGCTGGGGGCTACGCCCCCAGGCCCCCATGATGTACGCTTGCAAATTCGGGGATAAGCGGAATTCGGGGACAGGAGGGATTTCGGCTGTTGGTTAAATTCGGACTAGTTTTCAAGTTACGTGTCCCCTGCATTGTCCTTTCTCGTGGGAAAACGCATTATCAAACAATATTTAGTGCATAACGTGGTCTACAAAAAAAGCTCAAATAGTATTTTGCTGTATCTCCCTTGGTTAGGCCGTTAAACGGGATTACGAGCGAAATTCTTGTAATTTTTTACGCGAAAATTCAAATTTCGGGTCAGTTTATAGTTGTTAGTTTGTCAATGCCCAGGCCCCCATGATGTACGCTTGCAAATTCGGGGATAAGCGGAATTCGGGGACAGGAGGGATTCGGTTGTTGGTTAAATTCGGACTTGAGGTTTTTAATTTACGTGTCCCCAACTGTGTCCTTTCTCGTGGGAAACACATTATCAAACAAGATTTAGTGTATAATGTGGTCTACAATAAAGTTCAAGTAATATATTGCTGTATCTCCCTTGGGTAGGCCATGAAACGCGATTACGTGCGAAATTCTTTTAATTTTTACGTGAAAATTGAGATTTCGGGTCCGAGGCATCACGGCTGCAAGTTGGGAGATTTAGCGGTACATATGTTTGTGTCAAATTAGTTGCTAGTAACTTTTAGTTGATAAAACTGTTCTTTGCCCGTTAGTTTGTCAATGCTCAAATACGAAGATCATATATTATTAAAAAAATTACAGCTATAGTTAGTCAATGATATTCTCTGATGTAGTGTGAAAATTTGCATATTTAGTTGTGTATATACTTCTGTAACATTATTGGGTAATAATGTATATTTATTGAAACTGTTGTTTGCCCGTTAGTTTGTCCAATGCTTTAAATGCAAGCATGACGTATCCAGTCTCGCCACGGGGAGGCCGGCAAACTTGGAGACCATATATTATTAACAAAATAACATCAATCGTTGGTTAATGTTGATCTTCATTGTCGTGTGTGCATCTTTGTATATTTAGTTTAGTTGTGTATATACTTGTGTAAAATTATTTGGTAATAATGTGTTCAATGAGGTGTTCGCCAGGAAACTCTCAACCAGCATTAGCACTGGCTGATCAAATAAAGAATTTTGTCAGTCTTAACAACCACACAAATTGGATTGTGGTTTCACTTCCGCACCGGCACGACATGCCATATCATTGCCATACTAACCAAGATATAAAGCATGTAAATAATAAAACTTGATAGCTTCGCAACAAACTGTTTTAAGTTAATACAGTTACATGGTCTAAGGCGGGTGCACTTTACTCGACACGGTCTCCACCTCAACAGGACGGGGAAGAGAATTCTCTCCAACTGGATTCTGAAAGCGATACTGTCTGGCGATGGTGCGGTGTTATCTCCTAGAAATAGCCACACTAAAGAACCCTCATCACACCTGAACATCGTGGATCTTCGATCTCCATTACAATCTCCTAATTCTTTGGTCGGCCTGCCCCACTTGTCTTCCCATTGCTGCGCCGATGACCCTCGGGATGTTTGTGCTGATGTCGCTGCGGAGACGGCAACTACTGGAGATGATAGAAGAAACGACGCAGTGGACCAAAAGCGGAGATGTGCATCCGGTCCGGCTCTCGACATGGAGTCCCTAGTTGAGTATTCGACATTACCTTGTAAAAAGATTGTGCCTAGTGATGTTAATGGTGTGTTGAGTGATAAAAGTGATTCTGCCATTCCTGTAATTGTACAACCACGTTTTTTAGAACAAGGCATCAAAGAAATGTGTCATCCTTAAAATATATAAACACTGATAACTCATATGGTAGCAATATTTATGATAAAAATGTAATTGGCAATCGCTGCAAGGTCTTGCATCTCAACATACAGTACATAAGGGAAAAAAGCTGATGCCCTTGATATTTTGCTTTTAAATGAGAAACCCCAGGTTCTCATAATAACTGAACATGGGTTAAAAAATCATGAAATTAAATTATATAAATTTTTGTGGTTATAGGTTAGTTACCAGTTACAGTCGAGTACACCATAAATCAGGCGGAGTGCTTATATACTGCAAAAATCAAATTAAACATAAAGTCTTTGATCTGCACTCCTTAGCCGAAGAAATGAATTTTGAAATTGCAGGTGCTAAATTCTTCTTTGAACAATCGCTTGAAATTGACATTTTTTGGTGTATACCGCTCCCAAGTGGTAATTGTAGAGATTTTACACGCCTAACTGCAGAATTCTTTCAGAGATTTGTACTCTTCAATAAAACCAACACTGTTATCACTGGCGATATAAATATTGATTGGTTGGCTGGTTCAAGCGCGCGAGATGAGATGCAGGACCTTCTTGCCTCCTCTAACTTAAGACAGCTAGTTAACTCCCCAACTCGAGTGGATCCTATTGCTGGTCGCCAATCATTGCTGGACTGGGTCATGACTGACATAGTCGACGAAGATGTAAGTGTTGATGTCTTGGGTACTGGGTTATCTGACCATTTCGCTCAGCTAGTCTCCATATCCATGAACCTCCTGAAGGAGCCCGCACCGGTTCCGTGTATTAGGCGCTGTCTAACATCCAGTAACTTGACTACTCTGAACTTCATACTAAGTCAGGAGACTTGGGACGCTATCGATGTTACCGAGCCAGTAGATGAGCAGTTTAATTCTTTCATAAGTATTATTAATTATGCTCTTGATTTTGCTTGCCCTAAGAAACAAATACGCAAAGGTCGAAGAAACCAGGATAAAGGATGGGTAACAACAGGTATTAAAGTGTCAAGTCAAACAATGAAAACATTACATGAAAATTTAAAATTGGATAACAGTGAAGCGAATAAAGCTCATTATAAAAAGTACAAGAACGTATATTCTAAAACAATTAAGCAGGCTAAAGCTAACTATTTAAAAAAACATACTATCGCAATCAACTAATAAAAGCAAGGATGCATGGAAGCTAATAAAGGAAAAGTACAATAGTAGCAATGCTAATAATAACATTTATGTACGTATCAACGACAGAATAGAATCAGATAAACAGGAAGTATGTAATATATTGAATAACCATTTTGTATCAATTGGAGCTAATTTAAATGAAAAATCAACTGAACCACCACTTAATAATGATCATTTCTTGGCGAGATTGGAATATCCCTTCTTCTTACATCCTGTGAGCCCTGCTGAGGTTGTAAATGCCATCAAAATGTTAAAAAATAAGAATTCAAGTGGAGCTGATGACATATCCAATAGATTATTGAAGGCTTGTTCATATGCAATATGTAAACCCCTGTCTGTTATAATAAGCTCTTCTTTCCAGCAAGCTACTTTTCCATCTTTACTAAAAACTAGTTTAGTGATACCTGTATTCAAAGGAGGGGACAGTACGTCTCTTGACTGTTACCGACCAATTACACAAATTTCAAGTCTAAGTAAAGTATTTGAACTTATTTTTTTAAATAGATTATCACCGTACTTGCTCACAAATAATATTCTAACAGACAAGCAGTTCGGTTTTGTCAAGGGCCGCTCTACTGGTGAGGCATTGGCGACTTTTATATCCCATGTGGTCACGGGACTGGAGAGAAGACAGCGGACACTTGGTGTAATGATGGATCTGACTAAGGCGTTCGACTGTGTCAGTCATGACAGACTGATGGAGGGTTTGCAACGCCTAGGTTTTGCAAATGAGATACTGAGGTGGCTAGAGTCGTATCTTAGGGATCGAAAACAATTTGTCAAACTCAATAACCACTGCTCGGAACTGATTGAGATTACATTTGGAGTCCCCCAAGGATCAGTACTTGGACCAATTTTGTTTAACCTTTACATAAATAATTTAGTGCTCACTATAAACCACGAAAATACCGTTATGTACGCTGATGATATTGCCTTCGTATTTTCTAATTACAGTACAGAAGAACTCGAAATTAACAGTAACGTAGTCTTATCACAGGCCTATCAATTTTTAAATAATCTGAATTTACATCTTAATTTCAAAAAAACACAATTTACAGAATTTAAAAAAAATAATCATCTTCAGCCTCCATGTGTTGAAATAAACGAAGAAAAAATAGAACACCAATTATCAGTAAAATATTTGGGACTTCAGGTGGACGATGACTTGACTTGGCGATCCCACATAAACTTTGTGTGTGCCTCTTTGTCTTCATCGTCCTTCCTGATCTCCCAGTTTGCAAAATATCGCCATGTTCAGTTATTAAAAATAATATACTTTGGTTTGGTAGAGTCACGGTTGCGGTATGGACTTCTTGTTTGGGGCTCGGCACCTCAGTACTTACTAAAAAGGGTTTTCGTATTACAGAAACGAATTGTGCGTGTTGTGGCTGGCATATCTCGCAGAAGTTCATGCAGAAATGCATTTAAAGAGCACAGCATTTTGACCTTTCCATCTTTGTATATTTACGAGACCATTATCTATGCCAGGTTTCATTGTGCAAATGTAGTAGATGGAGCTGCTATACATGACCACAACACGCGAGCCCGAGTAGATCTGCGACAAACCCAACATCGCTCGGCTCTGGCGGGTGGACTGCCTCAAAATTCAGGGGCTAGGTTTTTTTGGAAGCTCCCTAGTCATTTAAAAAAATATAACTGAAAAAACAATTTTTAAAAAAACAACTAAAAGAATACCTATTAGAGGGTTGTTTTTATTCGGTTGGGGAGTTCCTAGCCTAAACTCTATTTTAATTTTAATAATCATTTGTATTCTTTTATTATTTAATGTAAAATTAGTTCCTACTCAGCTTGACTTTCATACAAATATTGTATTTTTATATGTTATTTATTAATAATGTACTACTGACTTTTGTCATACATGTAATACATGTCTACGACAATAAAAAGATTGAAATTGAAATTGAAATTGAAATTGAAATTGAAATGTATTGTTTAAATTGTTGTTTGCCCGTTAGTTTGTCAATGCTTTAAATGCAAGCATGACGTATCCAGTCTCGCCACGGGGAGGCCGGCAAACGTAGAGACCATATATTTACATATATACAGAAAACTATTTACAACGACGAGGAGTTTTGTTTTGGCAGGCCCTCTAGCCTACTGCCGCATCAATCAGAATGGGGAGTTTTGTTCTGGCAGATCCCATTGCCTACTGCCTTATCAGTCACTACGGGGAGTTTTGTTTTGGCAGGTCCCCTAGCCTACTGCCTAGTCAATAACGACGGGGAGTTTTGTTTGGGCAGGCCCCCTAGCCTACTGCCAGTGTCAATCTCGACGGGGAGTTTTGTTTGGGCAGGCCCCCTAGCCTACTGCCTAGTCAATCACGACGGGGAGTTTTGTTTGGGCAGGTCCCCTAGCCTACTGCCTAGTCAATCACGACGGGGAGTTTTGTTTGGGCAGGCCCCCTAGCCTACTGCCAATCTCAATCCGGTTCACTGAAGAAGTTCGCTGTACACGATGTTCTTCGCGTAGGCGACTTCATTGTGTACCCTTTCGGGGCGGACGAGGACAACGATGTCTTCCGGACATCGAACTCTACTGAGCAGGACGTACAGCTGGCCATGAGTGAAACAATCAGTGCGAAGATCGACTCCGACCTGATCTATTGTCTGACCTTGGCTTTTGTGGCCGGTCATCGCGTATGCTAGCATCAGAGGAAACTGACGTCGACGGACAAGTAACGGCGAACCTTCAACGATCGCGAACCTAAAGATTATTCTAGGAATACCGATAGGTTGCGCGTCGTGAGGGCGTCTGACGGTAATCAACCGATTGGTTATAGCCGTCACAATGACCTTAGTACCGTTTACAAGGCCGTCAGCGATATTTAGATTCCTCATGATGAGGCACACTGAGCCGATCTTAAGTCGCAGCACGTGATCAGGAACACCCTTGCCTGTAGCCTGGTTCAGTAGAGGGACTTCAACAGCCAGATTGTCATCGTTTTCACGGTCCACAGTGTCGGCGCTTCGCAGCTCATGAAGGCGACCGTCTACAGAGTTCAAGATTATGTCGTTGATCTCTCTAACGTTCACGTTCAGAGTCGAGAGGATCGCACGACGAGCACACTGATCGGGATCGCGGAGTACGTCGGCAGGAAAGACGGTTGAGATGAGGACTTGTAATGCAGTGACATACCTCACCTCGGCCAAGGGAATAAGTGTGTCACTCTCTCTACCCTCCCCGAAAGTTGTGGACGGAACAGTGCCGTTGCCTACTGCGAGAAGGAAGTCAGAGTAGACAACGGAACTGCTCGTCCTGTGCGGTGTCGTCAGAGAGAAGACGCGGAACAGTCGCCACAGACGCGAGGCCCGAAGTGAAACGCACGCGACGGCATCTGCCGTTCGTGCCTTTACAACAACGGGTGCGATCTGCCGGAAATCTCCAGAGCACAGAAAGATCTTGCCACCGAATGGCTCATCGCAGTTCATGAGATCTCGAAGCGAGCGGTCGAGGATCTCAAAAATGTAGCGATGGGCCATCGGGGCCTCGTCGAAGACGATGAGCTGAGCAGCTCTTATCAGTTCTGCGCGCTGGGACCCGTTGGTTATGTTCCAAACGCCAGACCCGTCGCCCAGATCGAGCGGAAGCCGGAACATGCTGTGAGCCGTGGAACCACCAGGCATGTTTCCTGCAGCGATGCCCGAGCTGGCGACGGCCAGTGCAATCTGACGACAACTACGCACGTGTGCCAGTATGACACGAAGAAGTGACGTTTTGCCATATCCCCCGGGACCATCGAGGAAGATTACTCTTGAGGATCGGCGGTCACCGGGGTTGTCCAGAAGGGAACGCACGTGTTGCAGAACGCGTCTCTGGTCTTCTGAGAGCTTTTGTTCCCATTCCTCGACAATGGCCCGCTGTTGGTTCTCGCCATAGTCCAACAGCTCCCTTCCCACTTCCGTCGTGTCATCCTGCACGTCGGGGAGACCACAATCCAATAAAGACAATCCCTGCCGACGTAGACTGCGATCGATATCGATCAAGGAAAGTGTATACGCTCTTTCGGGGTCAAGTGGGCTCCTTTCCAAGTGGTCCTCGCAAAGGGTGTCGCGGAAGGAATCCCACAGAATTGCTGCAGGAGCACCCATATTACAAAGGAGCACGAAGAAGGAACGAAGCCTCGATGCGACCATGAAACCAGAAGCCTCTCGCAGCGCTTCGCAGTACTCATCCTCGTCTTCAATCAAGCCGAGCTGACGACAAACCTCCTGGAACGTACGGCAATCAGGACCACCGCGTGACAGGAGGTCGGAGTAGCCGCGACAAGGTGTTGTTGACAAGAGGAGCATCCGAAGGTAGTAGAGTTCTCCACGATTAGGCGAGACCCAAAAGACCCTACATACCTTCCCTCCACGCTGGCGAGGTGTGACGAAGTGTTTCCCGTCTTGATGTTCATATATCGGTTCTGTTTTTGGTCTTTTGTCATGAATAATGTAGTTCTCAAAAAATGTCAGGTAAGTTAAATTGTCAAAAGTTTTATCAACAGGTATGTTAAAATACAATATTAACTTGGAGCTTGATCTAGTTATCGCGGAGGTGAGATCACCGGGACGAAAACAGACGTGCTGTTTACCCTCAAGATGGACGGGTAGACACTCAACTGTTGGCTCTGACTTTGAGATTGGGAAGTCCAAGAGACGCCAGCATGCGTCGCTTGCACCAACCATTCTCTTAGTTACATAGTGTTCTACCTCGTCCTCTTGTTGCCACAAAGGAGTGACGGTGACATTTTGAAGTGATCCACCCTTCATCAGGTATTTGAATAGATACTTGATGACGCGACGGGTAGAAGCAAGCTCCAAGTTAATGTGTGCTTCATACTTTAGCAGTAGTGCGGCGTTATATGGCACAACCCATCCATCGTGAACAGTAACAGACCTGTTGCGTGACTTGATTTGACCAGTATTACTATAGTCCCGCCTGTACTGAACGAATCCTCTATCATCTACGTGGGTTGTCTGGCATGAAGGCTTAGGATAGAACTTTGTGCAGTAACCCTTCACAGCATCCCAGCACAGGAAGTCGGTGCGATGATCAGTGCCACAAGGACCGTGGATCATGTGCTGCAACACCAACTTCCTGAGTCTTCCACCGGCTTCTGCTTCCGAGGGGATGTCCGCGCGGATTACAGAGTCGATTTCGTCTGCTTGTACTGGACCGTCTCCGTCAATCTTAAACACAATGTGGGCGTGAGGAAGGCCCCTCATTTGCATTTCGATGACGTAGACGATATAGTTTGTGCAGCCGAACATCGCTCCGCTCCGCAGATCTCGAAGAAGCTCTAGAAGTTTTATCTGGAAAACTCTGCAAGCTGTGCTAGGGTCACTGCGTCCACTGCCGTGAGGACACGCTCTCTTGTTTTCCTCCCAAGTCGCGCTGTACGTGAATGTTAGGAAGTACGTTGGTGAACCCAGGCGTTGTGACGAGAGCCATCGCGTTCTCGTAATGAATTTTCATGTACCTGGGCCCACCAGTGAACGTACTTGGGAGGTAAACTTTACCAGGCTGTGCCCCACCCTCGCCTTGGACTGTTTCATCCCGAGCGATGTCTTCGCTAACCTGCCTTCCTGCCAGACCACCACGTTGATAATCAAGAAGTTCATTCAGTTGCCCTATCCGCAAGGCATTTTGGGCTGACGACCTTGACTGGGAATACTTTATGAAACGAAGTCTCTCCTCCTCAAACCTCGCAAACATCTCGACCTGCCAAGCTTGCGAAAGGCGGCCGAGGTAAGAAAAACGCGGATCGGAGAGTAACAGACAACGAGCATAATTGTATTGTGAGAGTTTTTTCCCATTATTGTCAACCATGCCAATGTACCAACCCAAAGTGCCTTGAGGATATAAAAGTGGATATTGGAAAGGCTCCATCAAAGGACTAAAAAGATCTATCGTAGACGGCCTTCCTGCTCCTACTTTCCAGACGGTGAGCCTCCGGGGCTCAGTGACTGCGTCATCACAACTAAGCACGGCGTGCACTTCAATACCTCTTTGCCTGTCACCAAGAAACATTGCCATGAGTAGCTCGACTTGTCAACTGGTGCATTGATCGATGGCTCATTACTCAATCGCCGAAATTCACGAACATGTGGATTTAATGAATGCAAGTGATTGGTAATGGCGTCAGTTATGTCGGCATCAAGCGATCTAGTCATGGCTATGTTCCTGCGTTCTTCACCATCGTCAATATACAGGCGGCACCGGTTTACGAATTGGACGTCCCCACCAGCAGTAACGAACCTTTGGCCGGGGGCGTCCAAGCTGTACACCTGGTGGTACATCCTACCTTCGATTTTGAAGAAGGACAGGCCACTTGGGTGCCGGTATCCGCCTGAAATTTCTAGGGCACAGAGAGCAAAGAGGTCATTGTAAGCACGCGCTCTGTCGAGAAAGCGGCGGTTAGAATAGAACGGTGCATTTAGAGGCGGCAACTTTGTTACATTGTAGGCCCCTTCGCCGCAACACCATTTCCTTCTTTCCTCTTCTTCTTCGAACAGAGGTGCTTGACAGTGAGGGCAGATGAAAACGTCTTCATCCCAGAGTCTAGTTTTCTTCAGTCTGTAGGTGGTAATGTCATATAACAATACACCACTCCAGTGTGCCATTGGTCCGTTTGCAATGATGAGTCGAGCTAGTGAGATGGGCAGGTGTCGAAGGTCATTTAGTCTAGGATTATTGAGACGAAATTTCTTAATCCTACCCAGGCATGCGCCAACGTTTCGTTTCTCGTAGCGGTGAACGGCTTCCCTGTTCACCTGAGGATGATTTTCGGTGTAACGTCGAACAGCATCTCTGTTTACCTGAGGATTCTTCTGGTCGTAACGGCTTACAGCATCTCTGTGGACCTCTGGATGCTGTAGGCTGTAACGACGGACAGCATCTCTGTTGATCTCAGGGTGTTTTTGGCTGTAACGGCGTACGGCGTCTCTGTGGATCTCGGGGTGCTGTTCAATGTATCGACGCAGATTATCTCGAATAGTTTTAGAATTCCTTTTAAAATATTTTTTCTTTGCCTCTCTCACTTGCTCGTCTCTCGTACTTGTAAGTCGTTTAGGACGTCCACGGTGTACCTTTTTAGGCCTCCCAATGGCTTTATGTTTGATTATACACTCTAACGGAGACAGAATAACTCTAGGGCTTTTTTTAAGTTTGGGATCATCAAAGACGTTTTCTCTACGTGTTCTGGGTGGTGTATTGCATATTCTTGGTGTCTGGGTGTCAGAAGTTAGAGAATCGGACTGGGCAACTATGTGGGTCGGTGGTCGATAAAAACTCATTCGGGTTATACTGAACTGTCTCCTCGACCCGTCAAAAGCAGTGTTAGACAACAATAACGAAGCCAGTCCAGGATAACTCTCGCACTGGAAGAGCCGTGCCAGGTTGTTGTTCTCATTAGCCAGATCATAATTTCTTTCCTCATTCACTGGATGAGGATCAAACAGATACAACTGCTCCTGGGAACGCCAAAAAGCCACTGTAACTGTTTGTCCAGTGAAGAGGAATCCTATGTTGTGAAGGCACTCGGCCATTAAAACACTCCAAAACATTGGACAAAGACATAACGCAGTCGTCCATATCTGCTCGTTCAAGGGGATATAGGGCATCATGTACAAATGCATTTTCTGCAACGGCAACGGACTGTCCCTCGATGACAAAAATTAGCGGGAAGTTCATCGGGGCACAAGTACCGGGTTTTCCACCCATACGATTCTCATCCCGTAATTTATTGTAAATAGAATCGCCAGTGATGAGAATAGTATCGATGGCCGCTGTAGAAAATTCCAATCCAAGGGCCTTCCATACAAGGGCACAGGCAGAAAATCGCAGTGCATTGAGCGTTTTTGCTCCTCGGAAACAGCTGCTCGTTACCCTGATGGAAAGAGCCCTTAGCAACGCAATAAAAGGACATAGTACCGTGAATAAGCGAATTATCACAAGAGTTACAAGAAATAATTAACTTTGAAGACCAATGTATAGGTGTCCCAACAGTTCAAAGCCAAAAGATTTTTAGTATCCGAAAATTTCTCCGTTTCTATCTACGAATTTACGAATAGACCAGCCTCTGTTTCACACAGCCTAACGTGCAAAGGACCTTTTTTGTAGATCTCCTCATTTTCTAACAGACAAAGGAAACACATTTGAGCTATTGATAACCGTTCGGTCGCGATCGGGTCAGGAGTAAAATATTGTTGAAAAATCGGAAAAAAAAATTTTTTCTAACGCGTTTTGCAGCCAAACCGATGGAGATAGGGTATAAGGTCACTGGATCTTTTTTTATAGATTGAATTACTTTGTAATAAAAACCGATTTTTAATTTATTCTAACTTTGAACGTTTAGCCGCTATCGATCCCGAAAGGTATATTTTTAGGAGAACATTAAACAAAATTTTACTTAATCGCGTTTGTTGGCCAAACCGATGGAGATGGAGTAAAATGTAACTGGGACCTTTTTTGTAGATCCTATCAATAGCTAGTTACAAAAAATTTTACATTTAAGCTAGGGCCAACGGTTCGGCCGATATCGAGCCCGGAAGGTAAGTCTTTAAGTGAAATTTTCAACATAACCACCACGTTTTACGGCTAAACCATGGAAGATAGAGTAAAACGTCACTGGAACTTTTTTGTAGATCGCATTATTTTGTACTGAAATCAAAACTTTTAATCCGGCCTAAAACTAAGATTTTGTCTGAAATAGAGCCCAGAAAACAAAATCTCACGTAAAACTCAAAAAATCAAAACTTTAAAAACCCGTCATGCGGCCAAACCGTTGAGGATAGGGCAAAATGTTACTGAACCTTTTTTTGTAGATCACGCAATTTACTAAATCCCATTGAAAATTTGTTTTGAGCTACGACCAACCGTTTGGCCGCTATCGAGCCCGAAAGGTAAATTTTTTAGTCGAAAATTTCAAAATATTTTAATGTAATCGCGTTTTGCGGCCGAACCGATGGAGTTAGAGCAAAAAGTCACTGGACCTTTTTTGTAGTTCACTTCATTCCTGACCATGAATTTTTCGTCAGATTGAAGCTAGCTCAAACGGTTCGCCCGCTATCGGGCTTCAAAGAAAAGTCTGCAAGGGCAAAAAAGGGGTCAGTTCGCGAATTTTTTTGAGGGGTTCAAAATTAAAAAATTCCGCTTTTCAGACTTTTCCCGGTGGTTTGAACATTCCAGCTACGTGTATGCAAAATTTGGTGTTTCCAGCACTTCTAGAAGTGGGTTAGAATTTGTATACCCTATCAGTGAGTCAGTGAGTGAGTTACACATGCGGCTGTATATATATGGGACTCGCCTTCGGCTCGCTGGGGGCTACGCCCCCAGGCCCCCATGATGTACGCTTGCAAATTCGGGGATAAGCGGAATTCGGGGACAGGAGGGATTCGGCTGTTGGTTAAATTCGGACTAGTTTTCAAGTTACGTGTCCCTGCATTGTCCTTTCTCGTGGGAAAACGCATTATCAAACAATATTTAGTGCATAACGTGGTCTACAAAAAAGCTGAAAATAGTATTTTGCTGTATCTCCCTTGGTTAGGCCGTTTTAAACGGGATTACGAGCGAAATTCTTGTAATTTTTACGCGAAAATTCAAATTTCGGGTCAGTTTATAGTTATTTGTTTGTCAATGCCCCAGGCCCCCATGATGTACGCTTGCAAATTCGGGGATAAAGCGGAATTCGGGGACAGGAGGGATTCGGTTGTTGGTTAAATTCGGACTTGAGGTTTTCAATTCCCCCATAATGATCTTGATTTTTTTTAGTATAAGCATAATAAAAAACAGGACCTTAAGGCAGTATTTTAGGTTAAACAGTTGGTTTAATATCATCAGGAGATTATTTAGTCATGCCAGGAAATTGTCGGGGGTTAATATTACCGGGGGTTAAGAAATCAGGGGGTTTTAAGTTACTCAAGAGATTATCTCGTCATAGCAGAAAATTCCGCGGGGGTTAATGTTACCGTGGTTTAGGACATCAGGGGATTTAATTTACTGATTAGTTTATCTATTCATGCCAGGAAATTCTCTGGGAGGGGGGTTAATGTTACCGTAGGTTAAGACATCTCAGGAGGTTCCATTTACTCAGGATTTTATCTAGTAATGAATGGAAAAATTCCCTGGGAGGGGGTTTAATGTTACCGGGGGTTAAGACATCAGGAGGTTTAGTTTACTCTGGAGGTTATCTGCTCATACTAGAAAAATTCCGGGGGGCTGATGTTACCGGGGGTTAATGACACATGGGCCTATTTTAGAAGGTGTTGTGTCTGTAAACATAATAATAATTCACTTTGTCCCTATCTACTATTGACGCTTAGCTAACGTTTCAGCCAATATCTAATGTGGGGTGTATTCACTCGTTAAATGGATTAGCGGTATTCGGGGAAAGTTTATGTCTGAGCATCAGATTAGGGATCTTGGGGTTAAAAGAAGACCCATTTTATCGAATTTTCCAGATTTAACCAAAAGTTTTGACTTTAAGGGCATTTTGCGGCCAAACCGTTAGAGATACGAGAAAAAGTGACTGGACCTTTCTTGTCGAAAATTTGATTTTGTCTTTCGATTATGCCATCAGATTTAAGCTACGACCTATAATTTAGGCAGTACAGAGCTTAGGACAAAAGACTGCACTGGGCAGTTTAAAAATATCACGTAAAACATAAAAATCAATACTTTAAAACGCGTTATGCAGCCAAACCGTTGAGGATAGGGCAAATTGTTACTGAGCCTTTTTTGTAGATCACATTATTTGCTAAATCCTGTTGAAAATTTGTTTTGAGCAACGAGCAACCGTTTAGCCGCTATCAAGCCCTGAATGTAAATTTGTAGGCGAAAAATTTCCAAATCTTTTCACTTAATCGCATTTTGCGGCCAAACTAATGGAGATTGAGTAAAAAGTCACTTGACCTTTTATGTAGATCACTTCATTTCCTATATCTAACCTGTGTTTTATTTTGCCCTCCGACCAATGGTTTCGCCGCTATCGACCTAAAAAAGAAACTTTTCACGTAAATATTACAACAAAATTGCACATAATCACGTTTTTCGGCCAAACCAATAGAGATAGGGCAAAAAGTCACTGGACCTTTTCTGTAGATCGCGCAATTTGCTAATTTGATGGGTCAATCAGATTTGAGCTACGACCAACGGTTCGGCCACTATCGGGCTCGAAACATTATTTTTATCGAAAAAAAAATCTGGTATGTCAAATGTTCGAGCGTTTTGTCGCTTAACCATGGAAGATAGAGCAAAAAGTCACTGGACCTTTTTTGTAGTTCACTCCATTCCTGACTATGAATTTTTCGTCAGATCCGAGCTAGCTCCAACGGTTCGCCCGCTATCGGGCTTACAAAAAAGGCCTGCAAGGGTGAAAAATGCATGAATTTTCTCGAATTTTTTTTGAGGGTTTTAAAAGTAAAAAAGTCCGGTTTTCAGACTTTTCCTCCGGGTCATATTGTGTGAAAGGTACCTGCGTGCCAAATTTCAAGTTTTCCAGCACTTCTAGAACTATGTTAGAATTTGTATCTATATATCAGTGAGTGAGTGAGTCAGTCAGTTTTCACATGCGGCTGTATATATATTAGATAGAGATTAGATAACTGTTAGAGATACAAGAAAAAGTGAATGGACCTTTCTTGTCGTAAATTTGATTTTTTCTTTCGATTATGCCATCAGATCTAAGCTACGACCTATAATTTAGGAAGTACAGAGCTTAGGACAAAAGGCTGCACTGGGCAGTTTAAAAATATCACGTAAAACTTAAAAAATCAATACTTTAAAACGCGTTATGCAGCCAAACCGTTGAGGATAGGGCAAATTGTTACTGAGCCTTTTTTGTAGATCACATTATTTGCTAAATCCTGTTGAAAATTTGTTTTGAGCAACGAGCAACCGTTTAGCCGCTATCAAGCCCTGAATGTAAATTTGTAGGCGAAAATTTCCAAATCTTTTCACTTAATCGCATTTTGCGGCCAAACTAATGGAGATTGAGTAAAAAGTCACTTGACCTTTTATGTAGATCACTTCATTTCCTATATCTAACTGTGTTTTATTTTGCCCTCCGACCAATGGTTTCGCCGCTATCGACCTAAAAAAGAAAACTTTTCACGTAAATATTACAACAAAATTGCACATAATCACGTTTTTCGGCCAAACCAATAGAGATAGGGCAAAAAGTCACTGGACCTTTTCTGTAGATCGCGCAATTTGCTAATTTGATGGGTCAATCAGATTTGAGCTACGACCAACGGTTCGGCCACTATCGGGCTCGAAACATTATTTTTATCGAAAAAAAATCTGGTATGTCAAATGTTCGAGCGTTTTGTCGCTTAACCATGGAAGATAGAGCAAAAAGTCACTGGACCTTTTTTGTAGTTCACTCCATTCCTGACTATGAATTTTTCGTCAGATCCGAGCTAGCTCCAACGGTTCGCCCGCTATCGGGCTTACAAAAAAGGCCTGCAAGGGTGAAAAATGCATGAATTTTCTCGAATTTTTTTGAGGGTTTTAAAAGTAAAAAAGTCCGGTTTTCAGACTTTTCCTCCGGGTCATATTGTGAAAGGTACCTGCGTGCCAAATTTCAAGTTTCCAGCACTTCTAGAACTATGTTAGAATTTGTATCTATATATCAGTGAGTGAGTGAGTCAGTCAGTTTCACATGCGGCTGTATATATATTAGATAGAGATTAGATAACTGTTAGAGATACAAGAAAAAGTGAATGGACCTTTCTTGTCGTAAATTTGATTTTTTCTTTCGATTATGCCATCAGATCTAAGCTACGACCTATAATTTAGGAAGTACAGAGCTTAGGACAAAAGGCTGCACTGGGCAGTTTAAAAATATCACGTAAAACTTAAAAAATCAATACTTTAAAACGCGTTATGCAGCCAAACCGTTGAGGATAGGGAAAAATGTTACTGAGCATTTTTTGTAGATCACGCAATTTCTTAAATCCTTTTAAAAATTTGTTTTGAGCTACGACCAACCGTTTAGCCGCTATCGAGCCCGAAAGGTAAATTTTTAGGCGAAAATTTCCAAATATTTTCACTTAATCACGTTTTGCGGCCAAACCAATGGAGATAGAGTAAAGAGTTACTGGCACATTTTTGTAGATTACCTCATTTCCTAACTCCAACGTTTGTCTTATTTCGACCTCCGTCCAATGGTTTCGCCGCTATCGAGCCCGAAAACAAAAGTTTCACGTAAAAATTACAAAACAATTGCACATAATCACGTTTTTCGGCCGAACCACTTGATATAGAGCAAAAAGTTACTGGACCTTTTCTGTAGATCGCGCAATTTGCTAATTTGATGGGTCAATCAGATTTGAGCTACGACCTACCGTTCGGCCACTATTCAGGCTCGAAACTTTATTTTAAGCAAAAAAATCTCTGGAATGTCAAACATTCCCGCGTTTTGTCGCTTAACCACACGAGATAGGACAAAAAGTCACTGGACCTTTTTTGTAGTTCACTTCATTCCTGACTAACGATTTTTCGTCAGATTGAAGATAGCTCCAACGGTTCACCCGCTATCAGGCTTACAAGAAATGCCTGCAGGGGTAAAGAATGCGCGATTTTTTAGGAATTTTTTTTGAGGGGTTTAAAAGTAAAAAAGTCCGGTTTTCAGACTTTTCCTCCGGGTCATATTGTGAAAGGTACCTGCGTGCCAAATTTCAAGTTTCCAGCACTTCTAGAACTATGTTAGAATTTGTATCTATATGTCAGTCAGTCAGTTACACATGCGGCTGTATAAGTATTTAGACTCGCCTTCGGCTCGCTGGGGGCTACGCCCCCAGGCCCCCATTTGGGTGTTGGCTAAATTCGGGGATAAGCGTAGTTCGGTGATTGATTAAATTCAGACGTGAAGTTTCCAAATTTTATGTATCCGTTCTCGAGAATCTTACGGGTCGTAATGCTTCGCTAACGCTCAGCCAAAAGATGTGTGGTGTATAATATTAATCAATTGATGTGGTAGAAGAGTTAAGTTATGTGTTCGTGAAATTTGGAGACAAGAAGAATATGGTTTTAAACCAAAGTCAGAGGACGTATGTATACCATAGTTTAATTTTCCGGATTTACCCAAACTTTTGACTTTGAGGGCGTTTTTGCGGCTTAACCGTTAGAGATACGAGAAAAAGTAACTGGACCTTTCCTGTCGGAAATTTAATTTTATGTTTCGATTCCGTCGTCAGATTTTAGCTGCGAACTTTGGTTTAGCCAGGAATGAGCTCGGAAGAAAAGTTTGCACAGGTCAGCTATCGTAAATTGTTTATTATAAACGTAATAAAAACAGACCTTAAAAGGCAATATTTTAAGTTGAACAGTTGGTTTAATATCATCAGGAGATTATCTAGTCAAACCAGGAAATTCCCTGGGGGGGGGGTTAATGTTACCGGGGGGTTAACACATCAGGGGGTTTAATTTACTCAGGATGTTATCTGGTAATGCAAGAAAATTCCAGGGGGTGGGTAATGTTAAAGAGGGTTAAGACATCAGGGGGTTTAATTTAGTCAGGATATTTTCTGGTCATATGAATAAATTTCCCGGAGGGGGGGGGTTAATGTTACACAAGGGGTTAATGACACACGTGGGCCTATTTTAGAGGGTGTTGTGTCTTTGAACATAATAAAAAAAACACTCTGTCCCTATCTACTATTGAAACTTCACTAACGCTCAGCCAACTCCCGACGTGGAGGGGGGCTTTAGTCACTCGTTAACGTAGTAATACAAGGTCAAGCTGGAACCATCATGAAGCGCACTAATTAAAGTTGAAAAATTTAAAACACCTAAAAGTAACGACGAAGAATTTGTCATTTAGAGCATTTATCAGGCTTACGGAAAGATAAACGATAGAAAGCTGCTGAATCTTTTTTTTAGATCCTATGAATAGCTAGTTACAAAAAATTTTACATTTAAGCTAGGGCTAACGGTTCGGCCAATATCGAGCCCAGAAGGTAAGTTTTTGAGTGAAATTTTCAACATAATCACGTTTTACGACTAAACCATGGAAGATAGAGTAAAATGTCACTAGACCTTTTTTGTAGAACACATTGTTTCGTATTAAATTGCGATTTTTATTCTACCCTAACTTTAAAGGTTTCGCTAACACAGAGCCCAGAAAACAATATCTCACGTAAAAAAGTAAAAAATCGATACATTCAAACGCGTGTGATGCGGCCAAACCATTGAGGATAGGGCAAAATGTTACATGACCTTTCTTGTAGATCACGCAATTTGCTAAATCCCATTGAAAATTTGTTTTGAGCTACGACCCAACCGTTTGGCCGCTATCGAGCCCGAAAGGTAAATTTTTAGGCGAAAATTTCAAAATATTTTAATGTAATCGCGTTTTGCGGCCAAACCAATTGAGATAGAGCAAAAGATCACTGGACCTTTTTTGTAGTTCACATCATTCCTGACTATGAATTTTTCGTCAGATCGAAGCTAGCTCCGACGGTTCGCCCGCTATCGGGCTTCAAAGGAAAGCCTGCTAGGGCAAAACAGGGGTCCGTTCGGGAATTTTTTTGAGGGGTTCAAAAGTAAAAAAATCAGGTTTTCAGACTTTTCCGGAGGTTTGAAGATACGTGCGACGTGCGTGCAAAATTTCACGTTTCCAGCACTTCTGGAAGTATGTTAGAATTAGTATTACCTATGTGTCAGTCAGTGAGTCAGTTACACATGCGGCTGTATATATATAGGACTCGCCTTCGGCTCGCTGGGGGCTACGCCCCCAGGCCCCCAAAGTAAACGCTTGCAAATTCGGGGATAAGCGGAATTCGGTGACTGGTTAAGTCCGGACATTAAGTAAATGACAAGGGATTTAAAAATTGACCTTTTTCATAGATTTTTTTCCGGATTCGTAAAAACTTTTGACTTTGAGGGCATTTTGCGGTTAAAACCGTTAGAGATACGACACAAAGTGACTGGACCTTTCTTGTTGGAAATTTAATTTTGTCTTTCGATTGTGCCCTCAGATCTGATCTACGACCTATGGTTTAGCCAGAAATGAGCTCGGGAGAAAAGTCTGCACGGGTCAGCTATCTTGAATTGTTTAGTATAAACATAATAAAAACCGACCTCAAGGCAGTATTTTAAGTCGAACAGGGGGTTTAATATCACCAGGAGACTATCTAGTCAAGGCAAGAAATTCCCTGGGTGGGTGATTAATGTTAAGGAGGTTAAGACAAGAGGGGGTTTAATTTCGTCAGGATATTGTCTGGTCAAATGAACAAATTCCCAGGGGGGGTTAACGTTACCGGGGGATAAGTCTCCAGGGGGTTATCTGGTCATACCAGGATCTTCCCAGGGGGGGGGGTTTAAGAGATTTGGTGACTGGTAAAATTCGGACATGAGGTCATGGCAGGAAATTCCCTGGGGGGGTTTAATGTTACCAGGGGGGTTAACACATCAGGGGGTTGAATGTACAGGAGGTTATCAGGTCATACCAGGAAATCCCCGGGGGGGGGGGTTAATATTACCGGGGGTTAATGACACACTTGGGCCTTTTTTAGAGGGTATTGTGTCTGTGAACATAATAAATATTCCTCTGTCCCTATCTACTATTGACGCTTAGCTAACGCTCAGCCAACTCCCGAAGTCACTGAACCTTTTCTGTAGATCACGTGATTTCCTAAATCCCGTTTAAAATTTGTTTTGAGTTACGACCAACCGTTTAGCCGCTATCAAGCCCGGAATGTAAATTTTTAGGCGAAAATGTCCAATATTTTCACTTAATCGCGTTTTGCGGTCAAACTAAGGGAAATATTAGTAAAAAGTCACTGGACCTTTTTTGTAGGTCATCTTATTTCCTAAATAAAACGTTAGTCTTATTTTTGACCTCCGACCAATGGTTTCGCCGCTATCGACCCCAAAAACAAAAGTTTCGCGTAAAAGTTACAACAAAATTGTACATAATCACGTTTTTCGGCCAAACCAATCGAGATAGAGCAAAAAATTACTAGACCTTTTTCTGTAGATCGCGCAATTTGCTAATTTGATGGGTCAATCAGATTTGAGCTACGACCAACGGTTCGGCCGCTATCGGGCTTGAAACATTATTTTTATCGAAAAAATCTCTGGAATTTCAAATGTTCGAGCGTTTTGTCGCTTAACCATGGAAGATAGAGCAAAAAGTCACTGGACCTTTTTTGTAGTTCATTTCATTCCTGATTATGAATTTTTCGTCAGATCCGAGCTAGCTCCAACGGTTCGCCCGCTATCGGGCTTACAAAAAAGGCCTGCAGGGGTGAAAAATGCATGAATTTTCTCGAATTTTTTTGAGGGGTTTAGAAGTAAAAATGTCCGGTTTTCAGACTTTTTCCTCCGGGTCATATTGTGAAAGGTACCTGCGTGCCAAATTTCAAGTTTCCAGCACTTCTAGAAGTATGTTAGAATTTGTATCTATATGTCAGTCAGTGAGTGAGTGAGTCAGTTACACATGCGGCTGTATATATTATAGGACTCGCCTTCGGCTCGCTGGGGGCTACGCCCCCAGGCCCCCTTTCGGGTATTAGCCAAATTCGGGGATAAGAATGATTTGGTGATAGGTAAAATTTCGGACATTATGTCATACCAGGAAATTCCCAGGGGGAGGTTGTAACTTTACCAGGGGTTAAGACATCAGGGGGTTATCTGGTCATACCAGGAACTTCCCAAGGGGGGTTAAGAGATTTGGTTATAGGTAAAATTCAGACATGAGGACATGCCAGAAAATTCCCTGGGGGGGTTGTAACGTTACCGGGGGTTAAGGCATCAGGGGGTGATCTGGTCATAACAGGAACTTCCCAAGGGGGGTGAAGAGATTTGGTGATTGGTAAAATTCGGACGTGAGGTCATGCCAGGAAATTGCCTGGGGAGGGTATAATTTTACCGGGGAGTTAACACATCAGGAGGTTTAATTTACTCAGGAGGTTATCTGGACATACCATGAAGTCGCCGGAGGGGGGTAAATGTTACCGGGGTAAATGACACACGTGTGCCAATTTTACAGGGTTGCTCAGGAGTTACTATAGCCATGCCAGGAAATTCCCAGAGGGTAATGTTACCGGGGAAATGTTATGTCCGAGCTTAAGATTACTGGTTTGGGAGTGAAAAAATTGACCAACTTTATCTACTTTTCCAGATTAATTCAAACTTTTGACTTCAAAGGCATTTTGTGACTTAACCGTTAGAGATACAAGAAAAAGTGAATGGACCTTTCTTGTCGGAAATTTGATTTTGTCTTTCGATTATGCCATCAGATTTAAGCTACGACCTATAATTTAGGCAGTACAGAGCTTAGGACAAAAGGCTGCACTGGGCAGTTTAAAAATATCACGTAAAACTTAAAAAATCAATACTTTAAAACGCGTTATGCAGCCAAACCGTTGAGGATAGGGCAAAATGTTACTGAACATTTTTTGTAGATCACGCAATTTCTGAAATCCTTTTAAAAATTTGTTTTGAGCTACGACCAACCGTTTAGCCGCTATCGAGCCCGAAAGGTAAATTTTTAGGCGAAAATTTCCAAATATTTCACTTAATCACGTTTTACGGCCAAAACCAATGGAGATAGAGTCAAGAGTTACTGGCACATTTTTGTAGATTACCTCATTTCCTAACTCACCAAAATTTACCACACCATTGCGCCATTGGTCCGTGGGTAACGATGAGTCGAGCTAGTGAAATTGGCACGTGACGAAGTTCGGCTAGCTTAGGATTGGACAAACGGAACCCCTGAACTCTTTCCCGACAAGTTTCCACGTTTTGCTTGTAGTAGCGCTGAACAGCTTCCCTGTTGACATTAGGATGCTGTTGACTGTAACGGCGTACAGCATCTCTGTTGACCTCAGGATGTTGTTGGCTATAACGCTGGACAGCACTTCTGTTGACGTCAGGATGCTGTTGGCTATAACGCTGGACAGCACTTCTGTTGACGTCAGGATGCTGTTGGCTATAACGCTGGACAGCACTTCTGTTGACGTCAGGATGCTGTTGGCTGTAACGGCGGACGGCATCTCTGTTAACCTCAGGATGTTGTTGGGTATAACGGCGGACAGCACTTCTGTTGACGTCGGGATGCTGTTGGCTATAACGACTCACTGCTTTCCTGTGGACTTCGGGGTGCTGTTCATGATACTTATGGCGTGCGTCAATACTTATTTTGGGATTCCGCTCAACGTATCTTCTCTTTGCCTCTTTCACTTGCTCGCTTCTCGTTGTTTTGAGTAGCTTTGGGCGTCCACGACGTACTTTCCTCGGTCTTCCAAAAGATTTATGTTTTATTACACTTTCTACAGGATATAAAATTACTTCAGGGCTCTTTTCTAGTTTTAAGATGTTCAAAACTATTTACTTTGTGGTCAGTAGACGCCATAGTACATGCTTGTAGTATATCTCCAAATGTTTCTGAATTTAAATTGGGTTTGGGCTGGTTCACTATCACTAATGGTCGGCGTAAGAAATCTTAATCTGGTTACAGTAAACTGTCTCACTGACCCGTCCAGAGCAGCATTTGACAACAATAACGAGGCCAGTGCTGAATAGTTTTCACACTGGAAGAGCCGGGCCAGGTTATTTTTGTCATCGGCCAAATCGTACACTCTGTCCTCGTTCACTGGATGAGGATCAAACAAGTACAGCTGTTCCTGGGAGCGCCAAAAAGCAACTGTAACCGTTTGTCCAGTGAAGAGAAACCCAATGTTTTCAAAATCCTCGGCCATCAAACCCTCCAAAACATTGGACAGAGATAAAATACAGTCGTCCATATCTGCCACTGCCAAAGGATACAGAGCGTCGTGCACAAAGGAATTTTCTATAACGGATACGGACTGTTCGTGAATGAGAAAATCGGTAGGAAGTTCATCAGCACACAAATACCGGTTTCCACCCATACGATTCTCATCTCGCAATGTATTGTAAATACGATCACCAGTGATGAGAATCGTATCGATAAGCCGTTGTAGAAAATTCCATACCAAGGGCCTTCCACACAAGGGCACAAGCAGAAATCGCAGTGCACTGAGAGTTTTTGCTCGTCGGAAACAACTCCTCGTTCCCTTGATGGAAAGAGCCCTTAGCAACGCAGTAAAACGACATAGTACCGTGAACAAGCGAATTATCACAAGAGTTAAAAGAAAAATGTAACTTTGAAGACTAATGTAGAGATGTTCCAACAATTCAAAGCCAAAGAATGTTTAGTATCCGAAAATTCCTCCGTCCCTATCTACGAATTTACGAAAGGATCAGCCTCTGTTTCACAACGGCCTAAGGTACTCTGTTACGTACCGTACAGAGCTCGCCGGACGTATTTCAAGATTAGTAGATAGGGATAGACTCAATTTTATACAGTGAACCAAACTTTTAACTTTGAGGACGTTTTGTAGTTTAACCGTTTTAGATATGATAAAAAGTGACTGGACATTTTATGTAGGAAATATAATTTGTTTTGGGCGTTCTGACCTCAGATTTTTGATATACCCTCTAGTTTTGCCGCTATTTACTACTTACTAAAGGTGTGTACGGTAAAATCACGTATTCTGTCCCTACATACTATCTTTACAAAATTTCAATTTTCGGGTAAACCGTTAAAGATGCATGAATTATACATATGACCTTATTTGTAGATCTCCCAATTTTCTGTCAGGCACTGAAATTAAAGTTCAGCTAATGCCATTCATTCAGCCGCTATCGAGCTCAAATCATTGTTTTTAACGCGAAGGTCACGCACGGTATTATCAAATATGCGGGCGTTTTCTCGCCTAATAATAATAAATTTGTTTTTTACTTTCATTTACTACTTCCCATTAAGGTTTGAAACTATGTTGGAATAACGCCTAGGCCGCTATCAGGTCCGCAAATAAAATTTTCACGTGAAAATTACAACATGTTTACGTTTAAACACGTTTTGCGGCTAAACCAATTGAGATAGGACCAAATGTCACTAGAACTTTTTTGTAGATCACTTTGTTTTCTAAATCCAACTTTGGTCTTGTTTTGAGCTACGTCCAACAGTTTGGCCACTATCGACCCCAGACACATGTTTTGCACGTACAATTCACAAAATATTTGCATTTAAAACGCCTTTTGTGACCGAAACATTGTAGATAGGGCAAAACTTACGGGAGCTCTTTTGTACAACATTTGGTTTTCTAAATCTTGTTCAAAATACGTGTCGAGCTACAACGAACGGTTTTGCCACTATCGGGCTCGGAATCTAAATTCTCATATGAAAATTATAAACAAATTGCACATAATCACATTTTTCGGCTGAACTAATGGAGATAGGGCCAAAAGTGAGTGGAACATTTTTTAGATCACATAATTCCCTAAATTGCACTTTAGTTTTGTTTTGAGCTATGGCTAACCGTTTAGCCGTTATCGGGCCCGCAATCTAATTTTTCACATGAAAATTACACAGGTTTTGCACATTATCGCATATTGCGGTCATTGGTCTTTATCTTATTATTAAGTTGATCAGGGGGGTTTCATTTACTCAGGAATAATTCCTGGGAGGGGGAAAATTTATCGACCTGGTAATCCCAAACTGGAGCAATTTCCACAAAATGTGGTCGTATATATCTTAAAATCACCTAAAATAGACAATACACGATAAACATTTTGCCATTGAGAGCGTTTATCGGGCTTATGAAAGTATATACGAAAAAAGTTCTTGACCTTGTTTTGTAGATCTAATTATTGTATAATTATAAAAAAAAAAAAATTAAGCTACAACCCATGGTTCGGCTGCTACCTCCGCCTCCAGACACAGAAATCTCATGTGAAAATTACAAAATATTTGCATTTAAACGCGTTTTGCAGCCAAACCTTTGGACGATATGGCAAAAAGTCAATGATACTTTTTTGTAGACCACGTGATTTCCTAATTCCAATACATCATATGTTTTTGGGCTACGATTAACCGTTTGGCCGCAATCAAGCTCTGAAACTAAATTTTCCCGTGAAATTTACAAACATGTTGCACATAATCACATTTTTCGGCTGAACTAATAGATATAGGGCTAAAAGTGACTAGAACCTTTTTTAGATCACATAATTTTGTAAATTGTACTTTTGTTTTGTTTCGAGCTATAGCTAATCGTTCGGCCGTTATCGGGCCCGATATCTAATTTTGCATGAGAAAATTACACAAATTTTGCACATAATCGCGTTTTGCGGCCATACCGATTGAAATACGACAGAAAGTCACTGGACCTTTTCTGTAGATCACGTAATTTTGCTACTTTGATGGGTCAATCAGATCTGAGCTACGACCAACCGTTCGGCCGCTATCGGGCTCGAACATTATTTTAAGCGAAAAAATCTCTGGAATGTCAAATATTCGAGCGTTTTGTCGCATAACCATGGAAGATAGAGCAAAAAGTCACTGGACCTTTTTTGTAGTTCACTTCATTCCTGACCATGAATTTTTCGTCAGATCCGAGCTAGCTCAAACGGTTCGCCCGCTATCGGACTTACAAAAAAGGCCTGCAGGGGCGAAAAATGCGCAAATTTTCTCGAATTTTTTTGAGGGGTTTAAAAGTAAAAAAGTCCGGTTTTCAGACTTTTCCTGTTGGTTACACGACAAAAGGTACCCGCGTGCCAAATTTCAAGTTTCCAGCACTTCTAGAACTATGTTAGAATTTGTATACATCCATCAGTGAGTGAGTGAGTGAGTGAGTGAGTGGTTTTCACATGCGGCTGTATATAATATAGGACTCGCCTTCGGCTCGCTGGGGGCTACGCCCCCAGGCCCCCAAAGTAAGTGCCTTAAATTCGGTTATATGATTGATTTGGTGATAGGTAAAATTCGGACATGATGTCATGCCAGGAAATTCCCAGGGAGGGGGGGTTAATGCTACCGGGGGTTAATACATCAGGGGGTTTAATTTACTCAGGAGGTTATCTGGTCATACCAGATACTTCCGTGGGGAGGTTAATGTTACCGGGGGTTAATGACACACCCCAGGCCCCCTTTTGGGGTGTTGGCCAAATTCGGGGATAAGCGGAATTCGGAAAAGTATTAGATCTATTTTATTGAATTTTCCAGTTTTAATCAAAGTTTTGATTCTAAGGCCATTTTGTGGCTTAACCGTTAGAGATACGACAAAAAGTGACTGGACCTTTCTTGTCGGAAATTTAAAAATTGAAGGAGGATTCTGCCCTCAGATTTGAAGTAGGACCTTTGGTTTAGCCGGTACAGAGCTTATAAGAAAAGTCTGCATAGGCCAGCTATTGTGAATTGTTCAGTGTAAATATAACAAAAAACTTGATCCTAAGTCAGTATTTTTTAAGTTGTTTAGTGGGTTTTATTTGCTCAGAGTTTATATAGTCATGCCAAGAAATTCGGGTGGGGGGGGTGTTAAATGTTACCGGGGGTTAAATCTTCAGGGGGTTTAATTTACCCAGGAGATTATCTGTCCTACCAGGGTATTCCGGGGGGGGAGGGTTAATGTTACCGGGGGTTAAGACACACGTGGGCCTCTTTTAGAGGGTGTTGTGTCTATGAACATAATTAAAATTCACTCTGTCCCTATCTACTATCGACGCTTCGCTTATGTTCAGCCAGTGCACGATCTGGGGTTGTATTCACTCTTTAACCTAGCATTACAATTTCAATCTGGATCCGGAATGATTTTCACGGATTGTAGTAAAACTCCTAAAATTACCAACTACGACAAAGATTTTGCCATTGAGAACGATTTCTGGGCTTACAGAAGGATATAGGATCAAAGCTACTTGACATTATATGTGAATCTTATAATTTTCTATTTAATAAAAGTTAAATATTAAGGCTACAATTAACGATCCGGCCGTTAGAAACCCCAGAACCAACATTTTCATGTAAAAATCACAACACATTTGCATTTAAACGCGTTTTTGCGGCCAAACAAATTGTAGATAGGGCAAAACGTTACTTGGGCTTTTTTGTAGAGCACTTAATCTTCTAAATAATGTATGAAATAGGTTTTGAGCTACGACCAGCGGTTTGGCCGGGATCAACCCCTGAACCAAAGTTTTCACGTGATAATTACAAAAACATTGCACATAATCGCGTTTTGCAGCTTATCTGATGGAGATAGGGCCATAAGTTACTGGACTTATTTTGTAGATCACGTCATTGCCTATATCCCATATCTGTTTAGTTTTGAGCTAAAGCGAAGGGTTTGGCCGCTATCGAGCGCGGAAGCTAAATTTTCACGACAAAATTCAAAGATTTTCCCATTTAAACGCGTTTTGTGGCCAAACCGATGGAGATAGGGCAAAAAGTTACTGGACCTTTTTTGTAGTTCACTTCACTCCACACTAGCGTTTTTTTCGTCAGATCCGAGCTACGACCTACGGTTTAGGCGCTACAGAGCCTCAAACAAAAGTCTACAAGCGAAAATTGCCAAAATTCGACAAAATTTTCGATTTTGGAAGCATTTTACGGGTTGATCGGTAGAGATGTGGGAAAATCTAATGTGTCTATTTTGTAGATCAGACAATTCGCTAAATCCCGTCAAAAATTAGATTTGAGCTACGATCAACGGTTTATTCGCTAGACGGCTCTAAAGCAAAAAACTACACCAGATTTTAACCAGTTTCAACCGGTTTTTAATTTTTTTTTAGGGGTTTAAAAGTAAAAAAGTCCGGTTTTCAGACTTTTCCTGTGGGTCATATTACAAAAGGTACCTGCATGCCAAATTTCAAGGTTCCAGCACTTCTAGAAGTATGTTAGAATTTGTATCTATATATCAATCAGTCAGTGAGTCAGTTTCACATGTGGCTGTATATATATGGGACTCGCCTTCGGCTCGCTGGGGGCTACGCCCCCAGGCCCCCAAAGTAAGTGCCTTAAATTCGGGGATAAGATTGGTTTGGTGAATGGTAAAAATTCGGACATGAGGTCATGCCAGGAAATTCCCAGGGGGGTTAACGTTACCGGGGGATAAGACATCAGGGGGTTATCTGGTCATACCAGGAACTTCCTGGCGGGGGGGGGGTTAAGAGATTTGGTGATTGGTAAAATTCGGACATGAGGTCATGTCAGGAAATTTTCAGGGAGGGGTTAATTTTACCAGGGGGGGTAACACATCATGGGGTTTATTTAAAAATAGATTATCTGGGTCACACCAGGAACTCCCCCAGGGGGGGGGGTTAATGTTACCGGGGGTTAACGACACACCCCAGGCTCCCTTTCGGGTGTAGGCCAAATTCGGGGATAAGCGGAATTCGGAATTAAATTGGACTTATTTTATAGAATCTTTCAGTTTTAATCAAAGTTTTGACTTTAATGGCGTTTTATACGGGTTAACCGTTAGAGATACGAGAAAAAGTAACTGGACCTTTCCTGTCGGAAATTTAATTTTATCTTTCGATTGTGCCCTCAGATTCGATCTACGACCTACCGTTCAACCACTATCAGGCAGAATGTTAAAGGGGGTTAAGACATCAGGGGTTTAATTTAGTCAGGATTATGCCTGGTCATATGAACAAATTTCCCGGGGGGGTTAATGTTACAAGGGGTTAATGGCACACGTGGGCCTATTTTAGAGGGTGTTGTGTCCGTGAACGTAATAAAAAACTCTGTCCCTATCTACTTTTGAAGCTTCACTAACGCTCAGCCAACTCCCGATGTGGAGAGGGGTTTTAGTCACTCGTTAACGTATTAATACAAGGTCAATCTGGAACCAACATGAATCGCACTAATTATAGTTGCAAGATTTAAAACTCCTAAAATTGACGACAAAGAATTTGCCTTTTAGAGCATTTACCAGGCTTACGGAAAGATAAACGACAGAAAGCTACTGGACCCTTTTTGTTGATTTTATCAATAGCTAGGTATAAAAAGTTTTACATTTAAGCTACGGTCAACGGTTCGGCCACTATCGAGCCCGAAATGTAAGTTTTTAAGTGAAATTTTCGACATAATCACGTTTTTACGGCTAAACCATGGAAGATACAGTAGAAAGTCACTGGAACTTTTGTGTACACCGCATTATTTTGTATTAAAATCAAATTTTTATTCTGGCCTAGAACTAAGATTTTGTCTGAAATAGAGCCCAGAAAACAAAATATCACGTAAAACTTAAAAAATCAAAACTTTAAAACGCGTGATGCGGCAAAACCATTGAGGATAGCGCAAAAAAATTACTGGACATTTTTTGTAGATCACGCCGTGTACTAAATCCCATTGAAAATTTATTTTTGAGCTACGACCAACCGTTTAGCCGTTATCGAGCGCGAAATGTAAATTTGTGGGCGAAAATTTCAAAATAGTTTCACTTAATCGCGTTTTGCGGTCAAAATAATGGAAATAGAGTAAAAAGTCACTTAACCTTTTTTGTAGATCACATTATTTACTAACTCTGACTTTTGTTTTAATTTGGTCTCCGACCAATGGTTTTCGCCGCTATCGACCCCGTAAACAAAATTTTCACGTAAAAGTAACAAAAAAATTACACATAATCACGTTTTTCGGCCAAACCAATGGAGATAGGGAAAAAAGTTACTAGACCTTTTCTGTAGTTCACGTCATTTGCTAATTTGATGGGTCAATCAGATTTGAGCTACGACCTACTGTTCGGCCGCTATCGGGCTAGAAACTTTATTTTAAGCGAAAAAATCTCTGGAATGTCAAACATTCTCGCGTTTTGTGGCTTAACCACACGAGATAGGGCAAAAAGTCACTGGACCTTTTTTGTAGTTCACTTCATTCCTGACTAACGATTTTTCGTCAGATCGAAGCTAGCTCCAACGGTTCGCCCGCTATCGGGCTTACAAGAAAGGCCTGCAAGGGTAAAGAATGTGCGATTTTTCGGGAATTTTTTTGAGGGGTTTAAAAGTAAAAATTCCCGGTTTTCAGACTTTTCCTGTTGGTTACACGACAAAAGGTACCCGCGTGCCAAATTTCAAGTTTCCAGCACTTCTAGAACTATGTTAGAATTTGTATACATCCATCAGTGAGTGAGTGAGTGAGTGAGTGAGTGGTTTCACATGCGGCTGTATATAATATAGGACTCGCCTTCGGCTCGCTGGGGGCTACGCCCCCAGGCCCCCAAAGTAAGTGCCTTAAATTCGGTTATATGATTGATTTGGTGATAGGTAAAATTCGGACATGATGTCATGCCAGGAAATTCCCAGGGAGGGGGGGTTAATGCTACCGGGGGTTAATACATCAGGGGGTTTAATTTTAATTTACTCAGGAGGTTATCTGGTCATACCAGATACTTCCGTGGGGAGGTTAATGTTACCGGGGGTTAATGACACACCCCAGGCCCCCTTTTGGGGTGTTTGGCCAAATTCGGGGATAAGCGGGAATTCGGAAAAGTATTAGATCTATTTTATTGAATTTTCCAGTTTTAATCAAAGTTTTGATTCTAAAGGCCATTTTGTGGCTTAACCGTTAGAGATACGACAAAAAGTGACTGGACCTTTCTTGTCGGAAATTTAAAATTTGAAGGAGGATTCTGCCCTCAGATTTGAAGTAGGACCTTTGGTTTAGCCGGTACAAGAGGCTTATAAGAAAAGTCTGCATAGGCCAGCTATTGTGAATTGTTCAGTGTAAATATAACAAAAAACTTGATCCTAAGTTCAGTATTTTTAAGTTGTTTAGTGGGTTTTATTTGCTCAGGAGTTTATATAGTCATGCCAAGAAATTCGGGTGGGGGGGTGTGTTTAAATGTTACCGGGGGTTAAATCTTCAGGGGGTTTAATTTACCCAGGAGATTATCTGTCCTACCAGGGTATTCCGGGGGGGGAGGTTAATGTTTACCGGGGTTAAGACACACGTGGGCCTCTTTTAGAGGGGTGTTGTGTCTATGAACATAATTAAAATTCACTCTGTCCCTATCTACTATCGACGCTTCGCTTATGTTCAGCCAGTGCACGATCTGGGGTTGTATTTCACTCTTTAACCTAGCATTACAATTTCAATCTGGATCCGGAATGATTTTCACGGATTGTAGTAAAACTCCTAAAATTTACCAACTACGACAAAGATTTTGCCATTGAGAAACGATTTCTGGGCTTACAGAAGGATATAGGATCAAAGCTACTTGACATTATATGTGAATCTTATAATTTTCTATTTAATAAAAGTTAAATATTAAGGCTAACAATTAACGATCCGGCCGTTAGAAACCCCAGAACCAACATTTTCATGTAAAAATCATCAACACATTTGCATTTAAACGCGTTTTGCGGCCAAACAAATTGTAGATAGGGCAAAACGTTACTTGGGCTTTTTTGTAGAGCACTTAAATCTTCTAAATAATGTATGAAATAGGTTTTGAGCTACGACCAAGCGGTTTGGCCGGGATCAACCCCTGAACCAAAGTTTTTCACGTGATAATTACAAAAACATTGCACATAATCGCGTTTTGCAGCTTATCTGATGGAGATAGGGCCATAAGTTACTGGACTTATTTTGTAGATCACGTCATTGCCTATATCCCATATCTGTTTAGTTTAATGAGCTAAAGCGAAGGGTTTGGGCCGCTATCGAGCGCGGAAGCTAAATTTTCACGACAAAATTTCAAAGATTTTCCCATTTAAACGCGTTTTTGTGGCCAAACCGATGGAGATAGGGCAAAAGTTACTGGACCTTTTTTTGTAGTTCACTTCACTCCACACTAGCGTTTTTTCGTCAGATCCGAGCTACGACCTACGGTTTAGGCGCTACAGAGCCTCAAACAAAAGTCTACAAGCGAAAATTTGCCAAAATTCGACAAAATTTTCGATTTTTGGAAGCATTTTACGGGTTGATGCGGTAGAGAGATGTGGGAAAATCTAATGTGTCCTATTTTGTAGATCAAGACAATTCGCTAAATCCCGTCAAAAATTAGATTTGAGCTACGATCAACGGTTTAATTCGCTAGACGGCTCTAAAGCAAAAAACTACAACCAGATTTTAACCAGTTTTCAAACCGGTTTTTAATTTTTTTTTAGGGTTTAAAAGTAAAAAAGTCCGGTTTTCAGACTTTTCCTGTGGGTCATATTACAAAAGGTACCTGCATGCCAAATTTCAAGGTTCCAGCACTTCTAGAAGTATGTTAGAATTTGTATCTATATATCAATCAGTCAGTGAGTCCAGTTTCACACATGTGGCTGTATATATATGGGACTCGCCTCGGCTCGCTGGGGGCTACGCCCCCAGGCCCCCAAAGTAAGTGCCTTAAATTTCGGGGATAAGATTGGTTTGGTGAATGGTAAAAATTCGGACATGAGGTCATGCCAGGAAATTCCCAGGGGGGTTAACGTTACCGGGGGATAAGACATCAGGGGGTTATCTGGTCATACCAGGAACTTCCCTGGCGGGGGGGGGGTTAAGAGATTTGGTGATTGGTAAAATTCGGAACATGAGGTCATGTCAGGAAATTTTCAGGGAGGGGTTTAATTTTACCAGGGGGGGTAACACATCATGGGGTTTAATTTAAAATCAGATTAATCTGGTCACACCAGGAACTCCCTCCCCCCAGGGGGGGGGGGTTAATGTTACCGGGGGTTAACGACACACCCCAGGCTCCCTTTCGGGTGTAGGCCAAAATTCGGGGATAAGCGGAATTCGGAATTAAAATTGGACTTATTTTTATAGAATCTTTCAGTTTTAATCAAAGTTTTGACTTTAATGGCGTTTTACGGGTTAACCGTTAGAGATACGAGAAAAAGTAACTGGACCTTTCCTGTCGGAAATTTAATTTTATCTTTCGATTGTGCCCTCAGATTCGATCTACGAACCTACCGTTCAACCACTATCAGGCAGAATGTTAAAGGGGGTTAAGACATCAGGGGGTTTAATTTAGTCAGGATTATGCCTGGTCATATGAACAAATTCCCGGGGGGGTTAATGTTACAAGGGGTTAATGGCACACGTGGGCCTATTTTAGAGGGTGTTGTGTCCGTGAACGTAATAAAAAACTCTGTCCCCTATCTACTTTTGAAGCTTCACTAACGCTCAGCCAACTCCCGATGTGGAGAGGGTTTTAGTCACTCGTTAACGTATTAATACAAGGTCAATCTGGAACCAACATGAATCGCCACTAATTATAGTTGCAAGATTTAAAAACTCCTAAAATTGACGACAAAGAATTTGCCTTTTAGAGCATTTACCAGGCTTACGGAAAGATAAACGACAGCAAAAGCTACTGGACCCTTTTTGTTTGATTTTATCAATAGCTAGGTATAAAAAAGTTTTACATTTAAGCTACGGTCAACGGTTCGGCCACTATCGAGCCCGAAATGTAAGTTTTTAAGTGAAATTTTCGACATAATCACGTTTTAACGGCTAAACCATGGAAGATACAGTAGAAAGTCACTGGAAACTTTTGTGTACACCGCATTATTTTGTATTAAAATCAAATTTTTATTCTGGCCTAGAACTAAGATTTTGTCTGAAAATAGAGCCCAGAAAAACAAAATATCACGTAAAACTTAAAAAATCAAAACTTTAAAACGCGTGATGCGGCAAAACCATTGAGGATAGCGCAAAAAATTACTGGACATTTTTTGTAGATCACGCCGTGTAACTAAAATCCCATTGAAAATTTATTTTGAGCTACGACGCAACCGTTTAGTATAGCCGTTATCGAGCGCGAAATGTAAATTTGTGGGCGAAAAATTTCAAAATAGTTTCACTTAATCGCGTTTTGCGGTCAAAATAATGGAAATAGAGTAAAAAGTCACTTAAACCTTTTTTTTGTAGATCACATTATTTACTAACTCTGACTTTTGTTTTAATTTGGTCTCCGACCAATGGTTTCGCCGCTATCGACCCCGTAACAAAATTTTCACGTAAAAGTAACAAAAAAATTACACATAATCACGTTTTTCGGCCAAACCAATGGAGATAGGGAAAAAAGTTACTAGACCTTTTTCTGTAGTTCACGTCATTTGCTAATTTGATGGTCAATCAGATTTGAGCTACGACCTACTGTTCGGCCGCTATCGGGCTAGAAACTTTATTTTAAGCGAAAAAATCTCTGGAATGTCAAACATTCTCGCGTTTTGTGGCTTAAACCACACGAGATAGGGCAAAAAGTCACTGGACCTTTTTTGTAGTTCACTTCATTCCTGACTAACGATTTTTCGTCAGATCGAAGCTAGCTCCAACGGTTCGCCCGCTATCGGGCTTACAAGAAAGGCCTGCAAGGTAAAGAATGTGCGATTTTTCGGGAATTTTTTGAGGGTTTAAAAGTAAAAATTCCCGGTTTTCAGACTTTTCCTGTTTGGTTACACGACAAAAGGTACCCGCGTGCCAAATTTCAAGTTTCCCAGCACTTCTAGAATATGTT